>NC_090035.1:19530491-19830491 GCF_037176765.1 Anolis sagrei | reverse complement strand
CTCAGCCCGCAGGCGACTCAGGGTGGTTTGCACTCATAGATCAACAGGTACCGTTCCTGCGGAAAGGTAACGGCACTCCATGCAGTCATGCTGACCGCATGACCTTGGAGGTGTTTATGGACAAAGCTGGCTCTTCGGTTTAGAAATGGAGATGAGCACCAACCCCAGAGTCAGACTCGACTAGATTTAATATCAAGGGGAAACCTTTACCTCTACCTATTTATGGGCAGTCCCTAAGATACAAGCATCTGACTGACATCCAACTCCAAGTTAAAACCAGGGCTGAGACCACAAGAAGTGAAAGGAATCTTCTATTATATATTATTCATATTATTATTTATTATATTATATATTATTATTATTATAGTAATAATAATAATAATGTTTTATTTCTTACCCGCCTCTCCTATTATATTATATATTATTCATATTATTTTTAAATTTTATATTAGATATTATTAGTAATAACAACAATAATTTTATTTCTTATCCACCTCTCCTTATTATATTTAATATTATTCATATTATTTTTATATTATATTATAATAATAAGCTTATAGTATAATAATATAAATAATATATTATATTTCTAGAATTAATGTACCTAATAATAATTTTATTTCTTACCTGCCTCTCCTTATTATATTATATATTATTCATATTATATTATATTAATGTTATATTATATATTATTAATATCATTATTGTTATAATAATGATAATTTTATTTCTTACTCACCTCTCCTTATTATATTCAATATATATTTATAACATAAATAATATACAGAATAATAATAATAATAAATAATAATAATAATAACTACAATAATATAAATAATATATAATAAAAGAAGAGGCAGGTAAAATAAAATTATTATTTTATAACATACAATAATAATTACTATAATAATACTAATATAATATAATATGATAATATATAATATAATAAGTGGAGAGGCGGGTAAGAAATAAAATTATTATTAGTATTTTATAATATACATAATCATAATGTTGTTGTTCATTCGTTCAGTCGTCTCCGACTCTTCGTGACCTCATGGACCAGCCCACATAATCATAATAACAATAACTATATTAATGCTAATAATATATAATGTAATATCATATAATATGAATATATATATATATATATATATATATATATATATATATATATATACACACACACATACTAGCTGTGCCCTGCCACGCGTTGCTGTGGCCTATAGTAAAACTTATCAAAGTTGAGGTAGATATGTGGACTATTATGAAAGAGAGGTACCTACCTATTCCTTCCCCCTTTTACTCCCCCTTTCTCTCCTTTCTTCCTTCTCTACCTCTTTCTTTCCTTCTTTCACTACTTGGTCTCATCCTTCTCTCTTTCCTTCATTCCCTCCCCCTTTCTTCCTTTGCCTTTCTTCCCTCCCTGTTTGCTTCCTCCTTTCACTTTTCATTTCCTTTCATTTCACCACCATCATAACAATAACAATAATGCAATGCATTGCCTCTGGGACCTGACACCTCTCCCATTCCCCCAGGGTTGGCCTAATAGGAATAATAGCATAATAATAATAATAGAAATAACAACCTTTACCCTCCACGCGTTGCTGTGGCCAACCTTCCCTCTTTCTCTCCTTCTTTCCCTCCTTCCTTCCTTCCTTCCCTCCCATCTTTCCTTCTCCTCTTCCTTCTCTATCTCTTTCCTTCCTTCCCCCTATTTCTTTCTCTTCTGGTCTCCTTTCTTCCTTCTCTCTTTCCTTCTTTCCTTCCCTCCCTTTTTCTCTACATCTTCCCCCTTCCTTCACTCCCTCTTTCCTTCCTTCATTCCCTTTTTCTTCTCTCCTTCCTCCCTTCCCCCTTTTTCTTTCTCTTCTGGTCTCTTTTCTTCCTTCTCTCTTTCCTTCTTTCCTTTCCTCCCTCTTTCTCTACATCTTCGCCCTTCCTTCACTTCCTCTTTCCTTCCTTCATTCCCTTTTTCCTTTCCTTCTCTCCTTCCTTCCATCCCCCTTTTCTTTCCCTCCCTCTGTCTCTCATTTCTTCCTTCTCTACCTCTTTCCTTCCTTCCCCCTTTTTCTTTCTCTTCTGCTGTCTCTTTTCTTTCCTTCCATCTTTCCTTTTCTTTCCTTTTCTTCTGCCTTCTTTCTCTAAGCATGGCTTACGCAGAGGGAACGTTGGCCGGAAGGCCATGTGTGTGCACCAGGGAACTTGCGGCTGGGCGCCAATGCACATGCTCAGTTGTTTTGCCATTTTGTGAGTGTGTTGTTGTTGTTTTTTTCATTTTGAGTAGATATGTTTGTACCTTGTGGGTTGTGTTATGGGCATGGGAATTTTGGTTAAGTTTTGTTGGGGATTTTTTGAGTTTTGTTGTTTTGCTGTTTTGTGAGTGTGTTGTTGTGTTGTTTTTCATTTTTGAGTAGATATGTTTGTACCTAATGGGTTGTGTTATGGGCATGAGAATTTTGGTTAAGTTTCGTTGGGTTTTTTTTTAGTTTTGTGGCTCCGTTGGATGCCCCTAACAAATTTATATATATAGATAAATGGAAAGGGCGTTCAACGGGACAGCAAAACGCAACCCCTCTCCCCGAGGAAAACTTACCAAACTTACCATGCACATACCTCAACCCACAAGGTATGCACAAACCGATTCAAAATTCTAAACAACATTTCAACACACTCACAATCACAAAAAACAACTGAGCATGTGCAAAGGCGCCCTGCCGCAAGTCCCCGGCGTGTGCACTTGGCCGGCTGGCCAATGCACCCTCTGCACAAGCCACGGCCCCATCCACCATCGCCCCGCCCCTATCTTCCCATACACCCTCTTTCCAACGCACCCTCCTTCTTCCCCCACCCATGCCCCCCACATTCATGCCCCACCCCCACCCTCCCCCACCCCGCCCCTAAATGGGAAGGAAGGAAGGAAGGAAGGAGAAGTTGAGAAGGTAAATGAAACAAGAAAGGAAGAAAAGAAAGAAGAAAGGGAGAGAAGGAGGATGGGAAAGAAGGAAGGAAGGAAGGAAGGAAGGAAGGAAGGAAGAAGGAAGGAGGGAAGGGAAGGTGTATGAAGGAAGTAAGGAAGGAGAAGTTGAGAAGGTATATGAAAGAAGAAAGATAGGAAAGAAAGAAGAAAGGGAGAGAAGGAGGATGGAAAAGAATGGAAAAAGGAAGGAAGGAAAGAAAGGGAGGGAGGGAGGGAAGATGTATGAAGGAAGGAAGGAGAAGTTGAGAAGGTATATGAAAGAAGAAAGGTAGGAAAGAAAGAATAAAGAGAGAGAAGGAGGATGGGAAAGAAGGGAGAAAGGAAGGAAGGAGGAAAGGAAAGAAACAGAAAAAAGAAGAAAGGGAAGGGAAAGGGAAGGTGTCAAAAGGAAGGAAGGAAGGAAGGAGGGAAGGAAGGAAGAATGGAAGGGGAATTTGGGAAGTGGAAGAGAGGAAAAAAGCAAAGGAAGAAGAGAAAGGGAGGGAAGAAAAGAAAGAAAGGAAAGGAAGTGTGGAAGTCAAGAGCAAAGGAAGAAAGGAAAGAGATTGAAAGGGAAGAAAAGAGAGAAAGAGGAAGGAAAATAAAAAGGGAGGAGGAAGGAAAGAGGAAGAGAAGGAAGGAGGAGAGAAGGAAAGAAAAAAGGGAAGGGAGGAAAGACGGAGCAAAGGAAGAAGAGAAAGAAGGAGAGAAAGAGGGAGGGAAGGAAAGAAATAAAAAGAAGGAAGGATGGGAGCAAAAAGCTAAGGAAAGAAGTAAACAGGTAGAGACGGAAGAAATGAAAGAAGAAAAGAAAATGAAGGAAGGAGTGAAAGAAGAAGAGAAAGAGGGAGAGAAGGTTGGCCACAGCAATGCGTGGCGGGTAAAGCTAGTAATATATAATATAAGGAGAGGAGGATAAGAAATAAAGTAATAATTATGTATATTATTTATATTATAAATATATTATATTATTTATATTATAATTATTTTGTTATTATATACATTTTATTTGTTACCCGTAATATATTATTACATTATATTATATATTAGTATTATTATATTATAATTGTGTTTGTGTTTGTGCGTGTGCGTGTATATCTCTTTCAATACAATTAAAGCTCTTTGCAGAGGCCAACGTCTGGAGTTTTGCACGCAGACTAAGCTCTAGGCTAAATCAACCGAGGCAAAGTCCTTCAAGGAGAGAAAGTCATTGGAAAGTGGGTTTTCTTTGCCTTCGCCTTCATTTCCCCATTTTCTCTCTTCCAAGCTTTAGGGATGCAAAGGAACTCTCTCCCAATGCAATAAACCTTCCTTGTCAAGCCAGCATTTGTTGATTGTTTATTTAATCCCCCCCCCCCCTATTTAGATGCAGATCACACCATCTGGGGTCAGGAACTCAGACACCCGTCTTTGTATCCCGGTCTGAGATGGGAACAATGCGAGGAAAAGAGCCTATTGACTCCCCCTCTCTCTCAATCTTATTCACATACGTACATACATACATACATGCAAGACCAAGTTTAAGCCTCCCTTCTCCAAAATGTTCAAGACCAGAAACATTTGGGTCTTGATGGTGTGACCCAAAACAAAATAAGAAAATTTACAATGTGTAGATCCTATGTGATAGATGATGATGATGATGATTATTATTATTATTATTATTTGAAACAACAAGATGAGTCCACAGTAGACAAAATCATTCTGCTGGCTGTTGAATTGGATCACACGTCAGACACTTCCCAAGTGTCTAGGAATGTGTGATGTATCGGTGAATAATGCGTGCAGATCCCAGTAAGGTGGCCTTCTGCAGTTGGCAGATGGTAATTTTGTCAGCACCAATTGTGTTTAAGTGCAGGCCAAGGTCTTTAGGCCCTGCACCCAGTGTGCCGATCATCACTAGGACCATCTTTACTGGCTTGTGCTAGTCTTTGCAGTTTGATCTTTAAATCCTCATATCGTGTCAGCTTTTCCAGTTGTTTCTCTGCAATCCTGCTATCTCCTGAGATTGCAACACTGGCGATCCATACTTCGTTTTTCTCTCTCACCATTGTGGGGTCAAGGATTCTTGTGCTCCAAAGCTCTGTCAGTCTCAATTTGGAAGTCCCAGAATAGTTTGACGTGTTCATTTTGTGTAGCATTTCAGGCTTGTGATCCCACCAGTTCTTTGTCACAGGCAGGTGGTATTTGTGGCACAAGTTCCAATACAACATCTGAACAACGGTATTCTTCTGCTTATAGTACTCCTGCGCAATTTTCTTGCAGCAGCTGAGGATGTGATTCATCACTTTACATGCTTCCTTGCAGAGTCTGCACTTGGGATCTGTTGTCAAATTTTCCATTCTGGCTTTGATAGCAACTACAACTCCCACCATGGTGAGTCAGTTCACCTATATCCAGAGAGTACTGTGGACTCAAACAATGATGGATCTGGACCAAACTTGGCAGGGATACTCAATATGCCCAAATGTAAACAGTGGAGGAATTTGGAGAAAACTGACCTTGTTATTTGGGAGTTGTAGTTGCTGGGATTTATAATTCACCTACAATCAAAGAGCATTCTGAACTCCACCAATGATGGAATTGAACCAAACTTGGTACACAGAACTTACATGACCAACAAAAAATACTGAAAGGGTTTGGTGGACATTGGCCTTGAGTCTGGGCATTATAATTCACCTATATCCAAAGAGGACTGTGGACTCAAGCAATGATGAATCTGGATGAAACTTGGCACCAATACTCAATATGGCCAAATGTGAACAGTGGTGGAGTTTGGGGAAACCAGACCTTGTTATTTGGGAGTTGTAGTTACCGGGATTTATAGTTCACCTGCAATCAAACAGCATTCTGAACCCCACCAATGATAGAATTGGGCCAAACTTCCCACACAGAACCCGCACATGACCAACAGAAAATACGGTGTTTTCTGATGGTCTTTGGCGAACCCTCTGACACCCCCTCACAACCCCTCCTAGGGGCCCCCCCCCATTGTTGAAAAACATTGGACTAGTTGCAAGAAGCTCATGGGGGACCTTGTCTAAATCAAGATCTGCTCCACCCACAGCATCTTCCAAGCTTTTCATAATTCACGGGACAACAACAAATCCAGGCCAATCCTTTTGGGGGCTGCTCTGTGCCCAGGACTTGTAGCCAGGCAAAAGGGTCAGAGAGGGAGGGGAAGAAAGAAGTGCTCCAGACATCTGGCTCACCATCCATTAGTTGGTTGCAATTGATTACAGCTCAGGGTTTAATTTAAAAGCATTTGAGGAGAGAATTCCCAGAGGTCCAGGAAAGAGGCTTCTGAGTCTGGCAGATTGGCTGGCTGGCTCAAAAGGCCCCCTCTCACATGGCTTTCGGGGTCACATTTAGGGCAAGTTTGGCCTCCTTCAAGGCCAGTCTTGCTTTCTGCCAGGACAAGGGAGGAAAAGGGCCCATGTGCCTCACTGTAAAGGATGTCTACAGGTCATCCCCAAGTTACAAACATGCGAGTTACAAATGACTCCTTGTTAAGAACATTGGGGCTAAGACAACAAGAAGTGGGAGTAATCTTTCCGGGAACTCCACTCCCAGAAAAGTTATTATAATCATGGGGGAATGGGGTCTCCAATGAAGTTGTCCCCAATCCTTGTTTCTACAAGCAACATCCAATTCTCACAGGGATGGAAAATAAGGTGGAATCTTGTAAACACGAGTGCAAGCAGTAAGGGAAACACCGCAGGGGTGCTAACTCTTCCCTATGTGACCCAAAGCCTGAACACACAAATATATACACATATATATGTTTCTCTGAATGTACAAGAACGACAACTCCCAAAATCAAGGTCCATTCCCACCTACCCCTGCAGTATGTTCAGTTGGTCGTGGGGCTACTCTTTGCCAAGTTTGGTCCTGGTTCATTTTCGGTGGGAGTCACAGTGTCTCTGGATGTAGGTGAATTATAAATCCCAAAATCATGGTCCATGCAGTATGTTCAGTTGTTCATGGGGCTTCTCTGTGCCAAGTGTCCCAGTCTATTGTTGTTGGTGGTCACAGTATCAGTGAAGGTACTGCAAGTCCCATCATTCATGACAAGTTTGCTCCAGATTAATTGCTGGTTGGGTTCACAGTGCTCTCTGGATGTAGCTCAAATACAACTCCTGTATATCAGGGTGAATTCTCCCCAAACATATTCTTCAGTTGCTGATCAATCCCTCTGTTTGTTTTGTTTCATAGGAAGGGGTAGGCAGTGGGCAAGGCCATGCAAATTCCACAGCAATTGAGAGAGAAAGGAACCCTGGGATGCGGAGGAAAAGCAGAATATCTAGGGTGAAATTGTTCCCGCATGAAAGCCTTCACTTGGGTGGGGAGCAGGACAGTGTTTGTGGAGGACACTGGCAGAATTTGGGCTACATGTGCCCACTATAACCTGCAGTGTCAGTGGAGGGAGGGACATGGGTGTCTCCTACTCAGTGGGAACTATAGCTGTTTGTGGTGAGAGTCTGTCTATGTAAGTGGGCACCTCCACCATATATAATGAGTCGCCAGAAAGGCTGAGAAGGGCGGTATACAAATATAGGAAGTAAATAAATAGATAGATAGATAGATAGATAGATAGATAGATAGATAGACAAGCTTTTGCTGTCTGTGCTTTCAGAATACTTATATTTTATATTTTATACACACACACATGCACATATACATACAAACATAATAAAAGAGAGAAAAATCTTCCTGTGCTCCTGCCTCCACAAACAGCTATAGCTCTGACTATTCAGGAGACACTATTGGCCCTCCCTCCAATGATACTGCAGGTAACAGAGAGTGCCGTGAACATGTCCAAGAGGCCTGCCAGTGTCCTCCTCAAACACAATACTACCCACCATCCCAGTGAAGGCTTTCATTTCATTTCAATCTCGACAAAACTTGGCACCAATACTCAATATGCCCAAATGTGAACAGTGGTGGAGTTTGGGGAAAACAGACCTTGTTCTTTGGGAGTTGTAGTTACCGGGATTTATAGTTCACCTGCAATCAAACAGCATTCTGAATCCCACCAATGATAGAATTGGGCCAAACTTCCCACACAGAACCCCCCATGACCAACAGAAAATACGGCGTCCATCGCCGCCACAGCCGCCACTCGCCATCTTGCTGATTGCGGCAGGCTATCCATCTCCGCCGCTGCCACCACCACCTTTCTCCACCTCGCTGCTGCGCTAATCCGGGCAGCAGTTGGAGGTATGTCCAGAGTTGCTGGTGGATCGTGGGTGGGACAGGCCACGGCAGGCCGCCCATCGCCGCCGCAGTCGCCACCTGCCATCTTGTTGACCGCGGCGGGCCATCCATCTCTGCTGCTGCTTTTCTCCATCTTGCTGCTGCGCTGGTCTGGGCAGCAGCTGGAGGTGCGTCCAGAGTTGCCGGTGGATCACGGGTGGGACAGGCTGCTGCTGGCTGCCCATTGCTGCCACAGCCTCCATCCACCATCTTGCTGACCACAGCAGGCCATCCATCTCCGCTGCTGCTGCCGCCGCCTTTCTCCACCCTGCTGCTGCGCCAATCTAGGGGGGAGCGGCTGGAGCCACCAGCAGATTATGGGCCGCCCACTGCCGCCGCCACTCACCATCTTGTTGACTGTAGTATGCCTTTCACCATCACCATTGCCGCCTTGCCTCACCTTGCTGCTGCGCCGTTCCGGGCAGCAGTTGGAGAAGCGGACGGAACCACCAGCTGATTGCAGGTGGGTCAGGCCGTGGCAAGCCGTCCATCACCACCGCCACCCGCTGTCTTGTTGTTTCGCCTTTTCATCAGGCCTTTTCCACCTCCTGTGTTTTGATCTGGGCCAGGCAAAGCCGGGGGGGGGGGGGGGCTTGAGAGGCTTCAGCCCCCCCCCAAATTCTCATGATGGTTTGCAAAAAGGCCTTACTGGTGCATTATTTAAACTGTTATGTTTATTCATATCATAATCTGATCACCATACTCAATATATCCCATATGCATGGGGGTATTGGGATAACGATACAAAAGGTTTGCTAGGGTAGACCCTCTTTCACTCAGACTCAGCCTCCCCACCCCCCGAAACAAACTCAGCCCCCCTCCCGAATCGAAATCCTGGCTACAGGCCTGATCTGGGCCCCTCGAGGCAGCTGTTAGGCTCCTGCCAGTCCGTAGGTGGGTGAGAAAGAGAGAGGAGGCATCCACAGCGGAGGAACCACCATCACCGCTAAAAAGGGAGAAGAGGACCCCTCCCACTGCCTCTATGTTGTGATTCTTTGTCATCTTTTTATTTTATTTTATTTTTATTTTTTTGTTGGGTGTTGTGTGTGTATATGTGTTGTGTGTGTGTGTTCTGCGGGCTATGACAGGGTGAAATAGAAGACATAGGAAATTGGGACACATATTGAGAGTATGATAGCATAGGATAAGATGTGATCTGCATGGAAAGGACCAAGAGTGACCTGTGAGATTGTTGGGAAGATAATTGATGGTATTGGTAAGTTGAAGAAGGTTTGTGTAGGTTAGGAAGGTTAAGATGTGCTATGAGAATGTGGAGGATAGATGGAGGAGTGAGTGAATGTGATGGTTAATTGTAGATGGTAGAGCAGGGATAGGAAAGTATACTGTTGTAGAGGAAATATTTGGGTGGTACCAGTGAAAGGATATAGAAATGGCTAGCACAGAATCTCATGGGAAGAATGAATTGTCTGACTTGTGTGACCTCTTGGGGAAATAGTTCACTCTCCTTTCCCATCAACTTGAGACTTTGAATGAAAAAATTGATCACTCATTTAAAGGAATTGCTCCCATCATTAAAACACCTATGCAATATGATCCCCCAAAGACAGACAATGCTTTATTTGCAGACTTAATTGAGGACTCTTGCTCAATAGGAGAAAGAGGGCTACTGGACATTGAGAAGGAAGGGAGAGTAGATTGTGAAATGGCTGGGGGAACAGGAGGGCTTTTTGGTATTCATAGGAATCAGGACAGTCCTGAGTGACGGGAGACAACTACAGACATTTTGTGGACAACTACTAATTTAACATCAGACTCTATTGTTGATCCCACCACAATTTGTGGCCAAGAACAACAACTTTTGAGAACAGACAAGTTTGCGGTGGAGATCGCTGATTTGATGATCAGTAGAGGTAGATGGACCTCAAAGAGGGCGGTCTGGAATTCTCTGGCAGAACTTTTATCAAAGATGCCATCAGATGTGAGAGTAAGGGCCATAACCTGGTTACGTAGAGACTATCAGTCATATGATCGCTCTACTTGTCTTTTAATTACACCTGAAGACAATTCGTGGCCTAGTGAGCTGTTAGCGATTTGATCACGCCTTAAAAAGTGGGGCATTACCATCAGGAATGTTTTTGTGGATCCCCTTGTTCGCCCCCTTGTTGACATGTTGGAACCATCTCACCATGTACCATCTGGTTCCAATGATAATTCCACAAATGGCTCCCCAGTTAGGACCCCCCCCCCTTTCTGGTCTGTACCAGTTTGAAACCCCATCTATATTAGTTGTCCCTACCCAATCGGCCACACTCTCCCACCCAAGGACACTTCCCCTTCAGCCCCCTCAGTTCCCGTGAAAATTCCCTTTCCATGTTGACAACGGAAACATCTGCATCTGATCGAGTAGCCCATGACAGAGCCCCCTTTTTGTTGAGAGCTGACTAGCCACGGAATCTCATTCCCGGGGAGAGGGAAGGTGTAGAGAAACTAAATCCAGAGAAGTCAGAGGTACTCCTGGTCAGTCGAAAGGCCGAACAGGGCATAGGGCTACAGCCTGTGCTCGACGGGGTTACACTCCCCCTGAAGGCGCAGGTTCGCAGCTTGGGAGTGATCCAGGACTCATTGCTGAGCCTGGAGCCCCAGGTTCGGCGGTGGTCAGTGGAGCTTTTGCACAATTAAAACTTGTGTGCCAGCTGCACCCATACCTTGGGAAGTCTGACTTGGCCACGGTGGTCCACGCTCTGGTTACAACCCGTTTAGATTACTGCAACACTCTCTACGTGGGGTTGCCTCTGAAGACTGCCCGGAAGCTCCAACTAGTCCAACGAGTGGCAGCCAGACTATTAACAAGAGCGGGGTACAGGGAGCATACTACTCCTCTGTTGCGCCAGCTCCACTGGCTGCCAATTAGCTTCCGAGCACAATTCAAATTGATGGTGTTAACCTATAAAGCCCTAAATGACTCCGGCCCAGTTTACCTGTCCAAACGTATCCTCCCCTATGAACCATCAAGATTGTAAGATCATCTGGAGGGGCCCTGCTCTCAGTCCCACCAGCCTCACAAGTGTGTCTGGTGGGGACCTTCTCGGAGGTGGCCCCTCGGCTCTGGAACTCCCTTCCACTGAAGATCTGGACTGCCCCTTCTATCCTGACGTTTAGAAAAGAGGTGAAAACTTGGCTCTGGAAACTGGCATTCGACGAGTGAGGCAATATCCTGTGATATGGATGGATGATGATGAACAATGATTTTGTATTGTCGAAGGCCTTCATGGCTGGAATCACTCAGTTCTTGTGGGTTTTTTCAGGCTATATGGCCATGTTCTAGAGGCATTTCTCCTGACGTTTCGCCTGCATCTATGGCAAGCACCCTCAGAGGTGATTGAAATCAGCCATAGCAGAGCACCTGATGAACCAACCTGGACACAACATTTTATTTGAGAACACAAAAATGCTGGACCACTCTCACAACCACCATGTCAGACTACACAGAGAAGCCATTGAAATCCACAAACATGTGGATAATTTCAACAGAAAGGAAGAAACCATGAAAATGAACAAAATCTGGCTACCAGTATTAAAAAATTCTAAAATTGCAACAGCAAAAACAGCAGAGAGAAAAACAGGCAGGGACATCTAATCACCTTTCAAGAAGAGTTTGCTCCAGGCACAGTCAGCCCATTGTATGCTAATCAAGGTGGTCAGTTGAAAGATTCACACCTAGGTCAACTTACAAAAGCCCTTTGTCTCACCCTGGTCATTCCACAGATATATAAACTAGGGCTGGGGAACCACGGAAAAATTTGTTTCTAAACTCGATTCGTTTTTAGGGGGTTTTTGCGTTTTGATTTTTAAAAGAATTCCGAAATTTTCCTTAAAAAAAGTTTGAAATTTACGAAATTTCGGAAATTACGAAACAATTACGAAACAATAACGAATCGATTCGTTAATGGCGGACGCGATCGCGCAATACGCTAAAAAAAACAAAACCTCCAAATGGGACAGGGGGAACTTCTGAAGCTTCCCTCTCCTTCTGTTGTTGACTGTTGGTGCAATAATTATATTTTTTTTTCACTGAGAAAACAAACAGCAACCTTAAAACTTGCACCAGACATGCGGAAATAATAACGAAACGATTTCGAAACAATTTCGAAACGATTTCGAAACAAATACGAAACAATTATGAAACGAATTGAAAAATTCGTTTCGTTTTTTGGTTGCTCCTGAATGGTTCAATATCGCTTCGTTATCAAAAAAATAAACGAATTAATAACGAATTACGAAATTAACGAACGAAATCACCTAGCCCTAATATAAACCCCTTTTTTCCCAGCTCCAGCATTCCTCACCTCTGAGGATGCTTGCCATAGATGCAGGCGAAACGTCAGGAGAAATGCCTCTAGAACATGGCCATATAGCCCGAAAAAACCCACAAGAACTGAACAATGATTTTATTGTGACAACTGACCATTGTAATTATATGACTGTATTTTGCTATTTTAATGTTTTAGTGTAATATGGAATATGATGTTTTTAATGATTGTTTGTGATATTGTTGTTGGAAACCGGCCTGAGTCCCTCGATGGAGGTGAGAAGACCAGTATACAAAATAAATAAATAAATTGCTACTCTATGTTAAATGTTTGGTGTATAGCTCTATGTTTACATATGGCAGATAGGGAAGAATAGGCACAGACAGGGTAGCAACAGCTGAGATAGGATTCATTTGCATATGGAAGCCGATTGGTCATATGCAGATTAGCGTAGGCCCAGGATTTGAACAGGCCAAAATGACAGTTGGGGAGAGCCAAGCTAAACATTCCAAAGGGGTGGAGCCAAAGTTTAAAAATAGGCAGTTAGAGAGTCAAAAGTGTTAGGATTTGCTGTTTGTGAGGTACAGTTAGAGAGTTAGGGATTCTTGTTTGTGAGAGACAGTTAGGAACTTCTGTGAGAGAAAAGAGTTAGGAACTCCTGTTAGAAATAAGCAGTAATGAAGATGTATTAAAGACTTCTGATAGCAGTTAGTTAAATAGAGCTCAAGTTTTAGGAACATAAAGAAAGCCAGTGATGCTTTAGTCAGAACGTAATTTCAGTCAAGAGTGTGTAAAGCAAGTTAACATATTTGTGAATGAGAAACATTGAAAGTCTATTTCAGAAAAGTAAACCAAGTATATTATACTGACTGTGAGTCTCAAGATTGCAACAAAACACAAACGTAACCATAAGCGTTGGGAGCCTGAAGTTATAAATAAACTGTGTTACTTTGTTATATAAAAGTGTGTCTCAGTGCCTGTACAAAGGTTAAACAGCACACAGAAAGTCCCAGCAAATATAAAAGAAGAAACTGAATCCTTATAAGAGTAAAGAGGTTTTTCTTAAATAAAGAAATAGTCTCACTCTCTCGCTATAGAGGGGTTCCGGAAGAGCCAGGCACTATCCAGGTTGTGTGGGGGAGGAGATTTGCAGGTCACAAATTTACCAGGGAGAAGCACAGCAGAGTTCTTGTGACCCTGGAGAAGGTAGATAGTGGTAGACTCCATGGCAGTCCCTCCGGACTTAAGGTCTTTCTGGTAAATGCCAGGTCCTGCCATCCAGGACTTGATCCTGGAGGAGAGGGCGGATCTGGCTTGCATCACTGAGACCTGGTTGGATGAGCTGGGTGGGGTAAATCTCACCCAGTTATGCCCACCTGGTTTCGGGGTGCACCAGCAGGCTAGGTCTGGGGGGCGGGGAGGAGGGGTCACAGTAGTCTTTCGGCAATCCATTGCCCTGGTCAGATGCACTGTTCCGCAATCATCTGGGTTTGAGTGTGTTCACCTGAGGGTGGGGAACCGTGATAGCTTGGGGATCCTGCTGGTGTACCACCCACCCCGCGACTCAGCAGTTTCCTTAACTGAGCTAGCAGATATGGTCTCTAATTCGGCCTTGGTTTCCCAACATTTAATTGTGCTAGGAGACTAACATCCACACAGAGACCTCTTTAACAGGAGCAGCCCAGGACTTCATGGCCGCCATGACAACCATGGGGCTCCCACAAATCATATCTGGACCCACCCATCAGGCTGGACATAGTCTTTGTGGCGGACAGTGGAACAGTCAGAGTGGAAGAACAAAACATCCTTCCATTGTCATGGTCTGACCATCATCTGATCAGTTTTAGACTTTCTAAAAATTAAGATGGTCCGCCCCAGGAGACTAATGGATCCAGATGGATTCTTGAGGAATCTTGAGGCTCTTCCTGTCATGGAGTCTGGAAATTCTGTCGACACCCTGGTTGATCGCTATAATAGTGAGATGTCCAGGGTGACTGATATGATCACTCCCGAACGCCCCATCTCGTTGCATCGAGACACACCATCCCCTTGGTTCACTGAGGAGCTGGCTGTGATGAAACATGCGAGAGTGCATATGGAGGAAATCCCAGGATGTGTCTGACCAAGCACAGGCCAAAGCCTCACTTAGGGCTTATACCGTGACTATATGGACAGCCAAGGAGTCCTTCATGACTGCTCATATAGCATCTGCATCCAATAGATCTTCAGAGTTGTTTCGGGTTCTCGGAGAACTCCTTCATCCCCCTGAGGTGGAGGAGGCCTTCGATGACCCGACAACCCGGTGCTGCAAGTTTGCGCACTATTTTGCAGACAAAGTTGCTCAGATACACCTTGAGCTGGACCAGGGGAGGTGACTGAGGCATCTGCTTGTTCGATTTTGTGGGATGCCTTTCGACTTGTTCTTCCTGGGGACGTGGAGGAGGTCCTTGGTGCTGTGAGGACGACCACGTAGGCCCTGGACCTTGCCCGTCTTGGCTAATTAAATCGGCCAGGGATGGTTTGCTTGATTGGTTTATGTTGATCATCAATGCATCGTTGGAGCAGGGGATTTTTCCATCGCAATTAAAACAGGCTGTGGTTTGACCACTCCTGAAAAAGACTTCCCTTGACTCCACGGTGCTGAGCAATTACAGACCAATCTCCGACCTTCCTTTTTTTGGGCAAGGTGCTAGAGCGGGTGGTTGCCTCTCAGCTCCAGGGTTTTTTGGATGACATCAACTACCTGGACCAGTCACAGTCTGGCTTCGGCCTGCCATGGCACGAGACAGCTTTGGTCACCTTGGTGGATGACCTCCCAGGGAGCTGGACTGGGGGAGTGTGACCCTGCTGGTTCTCTTGGACATTTCAGCGGCTTTCGATACCATCGATCATGGTATCCTTCTGGGATGACTCTCCGGGATGGGTCTTGGAGGCACGGTTCTGTCGTGGCTCCAGTCCTTCCCGGAGGGCCGTTCCCAGATGGTGAAGTTGGGAGATGCCTGCTCGAACCCCTGGCCTTTGACCTGTGGGGTCCCGCAAGGTTGTATTCTTTCTCCCATGCTTTTTAACTTCTACATGAAACCACGGGGAGAGGTCATCTGGAGTTTTGGAGTTGGGTGCCATCTCTACGCAGATGACACGCAACTCTACCACTCTTTTCCACCAAACTCCAAGAAAGCTTCTCAGTTGCTGGACGAGTGCCTGACCGCTGTGGCTGGCTGGATGAGGAGGAACAAGCTGAAGATTAATCCTGACAAGACAGAGGTCCTCCTGGTCGATCGTAAACCAGATTGAGGTATAGAATGGCAACCTGTGCTGGATGGGTTTACACTCCCCCTGAAGTCACAGGTCCGCAGTTTGGGTGTCCTCCTGGACTCATCACTTACCGTATATTCCGGCATATAAGACGACTGGGCGTATAAGACGACCCCCAATTTTTCCAGTTAAAATATAGAGTTTGGGATATACTCGCCGTATAAGACCACCCCTCTTCCAATGCACACCAAATACATTTTTAAAAAAATCAGATTTGAATTCAATATGGTAATTTGAATTCAAATGCTTCTGACATGCAGGTTCCTATGAAAGGGACATTGTACCTTACATTGGACATTATAGTTGCTCTTCCTCCCTTGAATTTAATTTACGCTCTGGGTCGTTTCCATCATGCTGGCAAGTATGAAAGCAGGCTTTAAATGGTTCAGATTACATGTATGTTGGCATAGAAGCTTGCATGCAAATAGAAGTCAGGCTTTGTACGATGAGTACTGAGGTGAAGGCAAAGAATTTGTAGAATTTTTATCTATAAGCAGTCTTTATAAATCAGGACCTCCTATCAGAAGAGAGGGGCAGATTGGACCTCATCCTTCAGAAATGTAGCATTTGGCATGGCACATGTTTACTGGGTCACATCTTGACATGTCTTCATCCTTAAATCACCGTGACAGCTTGAATTGTTTTAGAGTTTCTCAAGAACATAGCCAGGTGATGTTTAATTGTTAGAAGGGGAAAAGAGATCAGAAAAGAGGAAAGGGGACCCTGGGTCAATAAGAGCTTTCCAGTTTGACTTCTGTCAAAAATGAAATGCAAAGATACAGGATGGGGGACGCGTGGCTCGAGAGCGGTATGTGTGAAAAAGATCTTGGGGTCCTCGTGGACAACAAGTTAAACATGAGCCAACAATGTAATGCGGTGGCAAAACAAAAACAAAAACAAAAAAAAACCAATGGGATTTTGGCCTGCATCAATAGGAGCATAGTGTCTAGATCCAGGGAAGTCATGCTCCCCATGCTCTATTCTGCCGTGGTTAGACCAAACCTGGAATTACATTGTGTCCAATTCTGGGCACCACAACTGAAGGGAGATGTTGATAAGCTGGAATGTGTCCAGAGGAAGAGGGTGACTAAAATGATCAAGGGTCTGGAGAACAAGCCCTATGAGGAGTGGCTTAAAGAGCTGGGTATGTTTAGTCTGAAGAAGAGAAGGCTGAGAGGAGACATGATGAGAGCCATGTATAAATATGTGAGAAGAAGTCATAGGGAGGAGAGAGCAGGTCAAGGGTCTGGAGATCAAGCCCTATGAGGAGTGGCTTAAAGAGCTGAGTATGTTTAGCCTGAAGAAGAGAAGGCTGAGAGGATACATGATGAGAGCCATGTATAAATATGTGAGAAGAAGTCATAGGGAGGAGAGAGCAGGCCAAGGGTCTGGAGATCAAGCCCTATGAGGAGTGGCTTAAAGAGCTGGGCATGTTTAGCTGAGAGGAGACATGATGAGACCCTATGTAAATATGTGAGAGGAAGTCATAGGGGGGGCACAGGGAGGGAGGGGGCGAGGAGGAGCAGCGGCAGGCTTCGCTACCAAGCTGGCAGCATGGTAGCCTACTGGGCTGTCTTCACCTTCGCAGGCATTGAGTTGGGTCCGCCTCTGCCCTCCATCTCAGTGTAGCTGCTGCAGGAGGGAGCCAAAGCCAGAGGGGCGGGGCCTCTCGCTGCTCCGCCCCGCCCCCGCAGATGGCCCCGCCCCCGGTTCCGCCCCCCCCCCGCTCCGTCTTCAACTCCTCCTGCTTTACCAGGCCGGCGAGGGTGTTTGCATGCAAAGCTAGCAGCAGACCAGTGGCGGAGGGGACAGCACAGCATGCAAACACCCTCGCCGGTCTGGTAAAGCAGCAGGAGTTGAAGCCGGAGCGAGGGAGGGGGTGGGGCGGGGGCAGAACCGGGGGCGGGGCCATCTGCGGGGGCGGGGCGGAGCAGCGAGAGGCCCCGCCCCTCTGGCTTTGGCTCCCTCCTGCAGCAGCTACACTGAGATGGAGGGCAGAGGCGGACCCAACTCAATGCCGGCGAGGGTGAAAACAGCCCAGTAGGCTACCATGCTGCCAGCTTGGTAGCGAAGCCTGCCGCTGCTCCTCCTCGCCCCCTCCCTCCCTCCCCCCGCCCTCCCTCCTCCTCAGGCTCCACCACGCGGGGATGCCAAGGGCGAGGGACACGAGGGAAAAATGATCCAAAAAAATTTATGCCGGGGTACAAGACGACTCCCCATTTTTGAGATGATTTTTCAGGCTTAGAAAGTCGTCTTGTACCCCGGAATATACGGTACGCTTGAAGCTCAGGGGTCAGCGGTGTCCGGGAGGGCCTTTGCACAATTGAGACTCGTGCGCCAACTGTGACCGTACCTCATGAAGGCGGATCTGGCCAGGATGGTCCATGCCTTAGTCACTTCCTGATTGGACTACTGTAATGCACTCTACATGGGGCTGCCCTTGAAAATGGCCCGGAAATTTCAGTTGGTTCAACAGGCGGCTATCAGGCTATTAACGTGCTCCTTAAAGGGAGAGGTCAACCCTCCTGTTTAAGGAGCTCCACTGGCTGCCGTTCATTTTCCAGGTCCAATTCTTATTTTTTATTATTTTATCATGGTTTAATAAATTTGTTATACATTGTTTGTTTTACAGCAGATACATATTATTCGATACAACCTGTCATACGTTTGGCATCTAGTGTTATTTTTCTGCTTATACATATTATCTATCTCTCACCGCTGTGCTCCCCTCCCCCCTCCCAAGCCACAACTTTTACATGTCATCTGTCCAAAATTTCAGTTCTTGTGGAGGTAACTTTCCTTCTTTATTTTTTAATCCTTTTTCAACAAATTTTCTCCATACATCGTCAAAATCACTTTGTTTCCATATACCTCTTTTAACTTTTAATATACATGTGAGCTTATCATTTATTGCCAATTTCCAAACTTCCTTGTACCACTCCTCTATTTGTATATTTATTTCTTTTTTCCAGTTCCTTGCTATAAGCAGTCTTGCTATTGTTAATAAATTTGTTATCGCATACTTATCTTCTTTTTTTCAATTGTTTATTATTATTATATAATGATAATAAAGCTATACTGGGACTTCTTTCTATTTTAATATTCAACATATCTTCTATTTCTCTAAATACTTTACCCCAAAAATTATTTACATATTTATATTGCCACCACATATGTATATATGTTCCTGATTCTTGACATCCTCTCCAACAATTTTTTGAATAGTTTTTATTTATATGTGCTATTCTTACTGGTGTTAAGTATCATTTCCATATTAATTTGTAATAATTTTCTTTAACCTGTATTGATAATTTTTTTAGGTGTCTTTGTCTCCATCATTGTTGCCACTCAGTTTCATTTATTTTTATCCCTAAATCTTCTTATCTTATATATTTTACTAGTTATTCCTTTAAAATTTTCATGCTCCTCCACAACCCTTCCATTTTGTATTATTTGTTCAAATTGGTTAAGCTTACTTCTGTTTTTATTATTTTCCCCCAATTTTTAAACCATTGTTCTAATTGTATACAATGGAACCATGTCAATTTTATTTCTCTAAATTCTTCCATAATCATTTCCTTCTTCATTCCAAACTTTGTCCAATCCCCTATTTTGTCTATTTTTCCCCCTTAACTTTTTATCCATTACTTTTTTTAAAAAATTGGAATTTTTCCCCATTACAATTGGGGTTATTACTGAACCCTCTGTTATTAACATTCTCCTATATTTGTTCCATACTTCTAATGTATTGCTCAACATTGGATTTCTAATTTCCCTAATTTCTTTTCTCGTAAACTGTTTAAAAAATACGTTTCAAATTTCTTCCTCCACTTCTTCCGAATCCTTTCTTAGCCAATCTACTACCTCTTTTTTATCATTCTTTCTATAACCAATCTTAATCTACTCGCTTCGTATTATATTTTAATATTAGGGAGTGCTAACCCTCCCTCTTTTTGCGATCTGTACCATAATTGTTTGTTTAATCTATTTTTTAATACCATTACAATATTTATTTATCATTTGTTGCCATCTATTTAGCTCTTCTTCTGTAATTTGAAGTGGCAGCATCCTGAATATAAAATTTTTCTTTGGAAGTATTTTCATTTTTACTAATGCTATCTTTCCAAATCAAGATAAATATATATTTTCATATTCTATTAATATTTTTTTGAACAACTTTTCTCAATGCTACTACATTTACCTCTTCCGTTTCTTATAAATCCTTTGTTATTATTACTCCCAGGTATTTTAATTTATTCTTAATTCTAATTCCCATTTTGCTCTGTTCTATAAAGTCTTTTTCTTCTTTCTTTGTATAATTAAATAGTATCATTTCTGACTTATTCCAGTTAACTTGTAGACCTATTATTTTCCCAAATATATCTAAATGATCCTTTATTTTATCCATTTTACTTATTATATTTTCAATAAATAACAATGTATCATCAGCAAATAAACTCACATTCTGCTTTTCCTTTATTCCTAGCCCTTCTAAGTTCCTATCTTTTCTAATGGCATTTGCAAATAATTCTATCAACATAGCAAACAAAATTGGTGATAGAGGGCAACCTTGTCTTGTTCCCCTTGTCACTTTTATTTCTTTTGTCACTCCATCATTTATAGTTACTACTGCTGAATTTCTTGAATAATATTGTTCTAATAATCCTTTTATTCTACTTCCCATTCCAAATTTATTCATAATCTCCTTTAATGTCCCCCATTCCACACAATCAAAAGTTTTAAAAATGTCTAATGATAATATCCCTACTTTTATCTTCCTCTCTTGAACCACAGAAATTTTATTTAATATTCTCCCTATCAAATTTGACATTTGTTGACCTTTTACAAACCCACGCTGATCTTTTTTTAATGTACATGCATTTACTCATTCTATTGGCTATTATAGGAGATAAAAATTTTGCATCTTGATTAACTAATGATATGGGCCTATATGATCCTGAGTATGTTAAATCTTTATCAGGTTTTGGTATTAATATCATTAATGATTTCCTCCATGATTCTGGCATCTTATCTCCTTTCATTATTCCATTATACAGTTCTAATAATTTTGGAGTCAATACTTCTCTAAAACTTTTATAATATTCTGTTCCCAAACCATCCAAACCTGGAGCTTTCCCAGCTTTTAAATTCTTAATAACTTTCACTATTTCTGTCTTCTTAATAGATTGTTCCAGTAATTCTTTGTCTTTCTCCTCTAACTTAATCTCCGAATTTTCCTCCACGTATTTCCTAATTGCTTCTATGGAGCTAGCTTTTATTTGGTATAATTCATTGTAAAACTCTTCAAAAACCTTCAATTTTTCTTTCATAGATCTATATATTTTACCTGTTTTATCTTTTATCATGCTTATTATGCCTTCCATTTTCTTTTTGTGTGTGTGTGTGGATTTGGCTAACATCTTTGAATTCCTCTCACTAAACTAAAAAAATTCCCTCCTTAAATATATTAAATTTTCTCGTACTTCATCTATTTCCATTTTATCAAATTCCTCTTTTTTTGCTCTCAACTTTACATAAATTTCTATATCTCTCTTTATTACATATTCTTTTTCAAGTTCCTCTATTTCTTTTTCTAGATTCCTTTTCCTTTCTTCTTGCCTTTTTTGAGATTAATTGTCTCCTTTATACATAACCCTCTCACCACTGCTTTCATTGTGTCCCATAACACTCCTTTTGATACATCCTTTTCATTAAATCTCCATATTTCTTGCCATTCTGATTTCACTCTATCCACAATCTTCCTATAATTCAAAATTTTTGTGTTCAGTCTCCACTATTTCTAATTTTTGACATTTGCGTAGTTTTATCTTTTTTTTGGTCCATACAACAATTACAGTCCCCTCCAAATATTACATATTGTTGGTGATAGTTCTCTATCTGACCTAGTACTTTTTCATAAAATTCTTGCCGTTTTACATTTGGTGCATATACATTTACTAATACATATTTATCCTCTCCTATTTCACCATACTTTATTATATATCTACCTTCCTCATCTTTTGATACCTTGTTTATTGCAAAATTAAATTTCTTTGCAATTATTATAGCTACACTTCTTGATTTTGATGACTCGAAGGATTTTTCATAGCTCCTTATCCAACTCGATTTTAATTCATTTGAACCCGGTTTATTCTGGTGTGTTTCCTGTAAGAGGATAACATCTGCTGTGTCTTTCTTCAGTAGGGTTTCAATCCTCCTTCTTTTAATTACTGTTCCTAAACTTTGAGTGTTCAGTGTTGAAATTCGTAATTTATTGGACATCATTTCCATTTTCATTTAAAAACCTTTTTGTGGCTTGATCCATTGTGAACCCTTGTCCCTTATAATCCCCTCCCCCTTGTTCCCCCCTCCCTCCCGCTTCTCCTCCTCCCCTCATTTCCCTCATCCTCCCCTTCCATTCTTCGGGACGTCTAGTCTCAACCATGGCCCCCGGCCTTCCCAGGTGGGGAGGGGGTGTGAAATCATCCTATGGCCCAGAGTCTCCCTCCCCCCGAGTGCTCTTTTGTTTCAATTTTTTTTAGATTTTTAATTGCAGTGCTTCTAAATTTCTTCTTACAGCCCAATTCCTCCAATGGCGCTGATTATTCCCTCCAATTCTCCTTCATCTCTGGTGTTCTTCCTCCCTCCGCTCCTTTCTCCTCCTCCTTCTTTCCATCTCTGTCTTGTTTTGTTATTATGCCAAGCTCCTTCAATAGTTGCAGTCCTTGTTCCAAAGAATCAATTCTGTACCTCTTGCCTCTCCATTGAAATTTGAGAAAGGTTGGATATCCCCAGGTATACAGTATACCGGCCTTCATTAGCTGAATCATAATTGGCTTCATTGAGTATCTCCAGTTTTTAGTTTCAGGTCAGTAATCATTGAATATTTCCAGCTTTACTTCTCCCATCTTCAAATATTCTGGATTCTTCCTCAATATTTTCATCAGATCTTCTTTTTTAGCAAAGTTATGAACTCGAATTATTATGTTTCTAGGTGTTATTTTATTTTTTCCTGCTGGAAGACGATGAATTCGTTTTAGATCCATTTCTATTCAGTTTAACATTGGTGTAATTTTTTGAAATCATTTCAAAATTTCAATTTTCAAATTTTCTTTTCTGTTCCCTTCTGGAAAATTTTTAATTATAACATTGTTTCTTCTCTGATTATCTTGCATATACAAACGTTCTTTCCATATCTGAAAGTCTGTTATCACTTTGCTGAATTTGTTGTTTGAGTGCTTTTTGTTCTTGTTTGTTCCTTTCAGTTTCTGATTTATTTGTTTGTATATCTCCATGTATTGTTTGTAGAGTTCTTTGTATAATCTGAAATTTTGCATCTGAGGTTTTCCTTTCTGCATCCAGTTGCGCCTTCATTTCTTTAGCATTGGCCATGATCTGTTTCATAGCCTGAATGTCATCTTTTCGCTCTTGTTTCCTTGTCTCCCTTTCTTTTTCAAACATCAATTCAACTCCCTTGTTTTCTTATCCCCCTCTTCTTTAATTAATTCTGTTATTTTGCTTGACAGCTAGTTATTATCCATTTCTTTCTTTTCACTACTTCCTTCTGCTCCTGCAGTTAGAGATGGCAGTGATGTGGAGGTGGGTGCAGCTGAAGAAGAAGGGGGGTCCGTTGTAGCTGCTTACCCTTGATAAAAGGAGGGCTTCTATGCATTTTCACTGGGGTCACTGGTGTCACCATTTCCAATCTTGCGAATGCTCTGTCTGAAGGTTTTATTCGTACCCAGTGGGGATTCCTGCTTGAGGGGCTTTGATGCTCTTTCTCTTGTGTTACATTATTGTATTGTTTTGCTATGAGTTGTTTTGCTTTGTTATGAGTTATTTATTGTTGTTTTATTGTTGTTATGTTTTATGATGTATTTGGGCTCAACCTCATGTAAGCCCATCGAGTCCTGCGGGAGATAGTAGCAGGGTATAAACAAAGGTTTATTATTATTATTAACTGCACTCTGAACTCCACCAAAGATGGACCTGGGACTAACTTGGCACACAGAACCCCCATGACCAACAAAACATATTGTCTTTGGAGGGATTTATAGGAGTTTTAGTTCACCTACATCCAGAGCACACTATGAACCCAAACAATGATGGATCTGGACCAAACATGGCACACATACCTGATATGTGGAAATTTGATTACTGGGCAACTTTGGGTGGAACTGACCTTCCTTGTAGTTCACTCACAACCAGAGAAACTGTGACCTCTGCTGTTGATGGACCAAACTTGGCACACAGAACTCCTATAACCAATTGAACCTACTGGAGGGATTTAAGGGTACTGATCCACCATGGTGGGAGCTGTAGCTTATTCTGCAGCCAGAGGTCACAGTGATAGAGCAAACTTGCACAACATGACAAACTTTAACTACTGATGGAGTTTCAGGAGGTTAACCTGGCATGATGAGAGTTCACCCACAACCTTATCCATTTTGTAGTAATGAATAACCCGAACAATGCTGGGTATCCAAGCTAGTATGTATGTGTTTGTATGCGTATAGATATGTATGTGTGTGCATGTATGCATGCACACATATATGTGTGTATGCATGGGTGTGTGTGTTGTATGCGTGTGTGTATTCATATACATACATACATACATACACATACCTTTGGATGGAGTTGCACTTTAAAAATGTCCCTATACCAACTTACATACAAATTCAACTTAAGAGCAAACCTACAGGACCCCTCTGGTTTATAACTTGGAGGCTGCCTCTATATTATAGACTAGCTGTACTCGCCACGCGTTGCTGTGGATGACCTTTCTCTTCACCTTCCTTTCTCTCCTTCCTTCCTTCCTTCCTCCCTCCCTCCCCCTCCCCCTTTTTAATTCCTTTCTCTCCTTCCTTCCTTCTCTTCCTCTTCCCCTCCTCTTTCTTTACTTTATTCCTTCTCTACCCATTCTTAGACCGCAACTCCCTGCAATCCTCCTGATCAATCTATCTATCTACCTACTTATCTATCTCCATCTATTTATTTATTTATTTTTATTTACTTTATTTGTATGCGGCTCTTTTCAGCCCTTAGGCGACTCAGAGCAGTTAACAACAAACAGCAGCAAAAATTCAATGCTAACAACATACAAACCATATAAAAACAGTTAAGGCAGTAATATACTAAGCAATTAACATCAATAAACATCAATCACATCAATAAGTGACTCATTAGTGTCTCATAACTGAAATCATAATCCAAGTTCGTCATCCGTTAATCCGATTTCCTATGATTCATTGTAATTCATTGCACTGCCTATTCAAACGCCTGTTCAAATAACCAAGTTTTTACTTTCTTCTGAAATGCCATTAGTGAGGGGGCCGATCTAATATCTGTGGGAAGGGCATTCCACAGCCGAGGGGCCACCACTGAGAAGGCCCTGTCCCTCGTCCCCGCCAACCATGCCTGAGTTGCTGGCGGGATCGAGAGCAGGGCCTCCCCAGAAGATCTTAAAGTCCTAATGGGTTTGTAGACGGAGATGCGTTCGAATAGGTAACTTGGGCCAGAACCGTTTAGGGCTTTATAGACCAATGCCAGCACTTTGAATTGTGCCCGGTAGCAAATTGGTAGCCAGTGGAGCTGGTGCAACAGAGGAGTTGTATGCTCCCTGAGTGCCGCTCCTGTTAGTATCATGGCTGCCTAACGTTGGACCAGTTGAAGCTTCCGACCAGTCTTCAAAGGCAACCCTACGTAGAGAGTGTTGCAGTAGTCTAAATGGGATGTAATCTATCTATCTATCTGAAGGATTGCTGGGAGTTGCATCTAATCAATCTATCTATCTGAAGGATTGCTGGGAGTTGCAGTTCAGGAATAGGAAATTGGAAATATGCAGGGATTGGGATGTGCTGAAAGAAATCCAAGGAGAACAAAGCTTGCAGCTTGGAAGCAGAGAATTCCAATGACTAATACCTCCTCTCCTAAAAGTCCTGGTCTAGTGGATGCTGGGAGCCATAGTCCAAAGGAGTGTGTGGATATGCTATTGTGTGTTTTGTTTGCCAGGGGGAGTTGTTTCTGCGCATGTGCTGTAGCATCTTTTTGCTTTTTTGTAATAAAAAATTCAATGTGCAAATTTGATAAATATGAATTTAATATGATGTGTGGGAATGAATGGAAGAATAGAAGGTGGATGAATGAATTGAGTTAATAATTTTGGAAACACCAGTATAATATTAAGGCCTGCAATGACTAATACCTGCTTGCTGGACTTGCTAATGAGAAATAGTGATAAAGAAAATGTTTGCAACCTTCCTTATGTTAAGAAGGAAGTCAACACAAGCCTTGTGTTTGTTAGCACCAATCAAGAAGATCAACACTGAGATGGATCCAGGATGGAAGATATCTATCATTAATTTACAACTTTTGGACTACATCAACAGAATATTCCTATAAACACTCAAATTGTGACACAGACAGAGACGCTGTTCACCCGCCATGCTCTGCTCAATGGGAAGGAGAGAGATGGTGTATTTAGATAGTGGCAGATCTGCACGGGAGCAGTCTGGTCACTTTGGGGCTTCTTTCTCAAGGGAAGAGGAAGAAGTGCTCTTTTGGAGTCTTAGATTTTGTGCAGGAAGTCAGGTTCTGCTGTATGGAAAACAGAGAGCTGGTCCTTGGAATTGTTCTTAGGGAAGAAGTTTTGACATTTGAAGTTATGGCATTATGGAAGTTTTGGAAATATGCGATTGGCAGGCTGCAGGAAATCAGGGTCTGGCCTAATGGGTGCTTCTCCAAGAAGGGAGAAAAGGATATGGTAATATTTTGAATGCATATAGATGAATGTGTGTACATGTGTGTGAATGTTGAGTGAAAATATAATTCCCCTTTGTTTGTTTGTTAACCAATGTAAGAGTAAATCCAATGTAGTTGCTGTATGTCTGTATGTCCAATGTCATTCTCTGTCTAAATGTTTTCTGTAATCTGATATACCCTCTCACACTGGAAATTGCAATAAAAGGAACCTATGCTTCAAAATCATTGAAAAGTCATTCATGACATTTTGGCCTTTTAAGTCCCTTGTGTTGTGTTTCTAAGTATTTTTATGGGTAATGGTCACTCATTGGCCTATTGTGTCCAAATTTCGTGTCAATTCATTCAGTGGTTTTTGAGTTATGTTTATCCCACAAATGAACATTACATTTTTATTTATTTAGGTAAGATATCACACATATTTTAGTTTTGGATAGCATATGGAAAAGTGTGTGTGTGTGTGTATACACACACACACACACACACACACACACACACACACTAGCCGTCCCCTGCCATGCATTGCTGTGGTCCAGTCTGGTGATCTGGAAAATAAAGTAATGATTTCTAATATATGTAATTCCTTTATGCTTGTGGGTAAACAGGATTCCTTCTTGTTTCTATGTCAGTGTTGATGTGGAGATTGTCTGGTTTACGTACTCTGGAACATGCAACATATAATTGTACTTCTTTAGGGATCCCTTTCAAATCAATGATACTATCTCTCTCTGTGTGTGTGAATCATATCTATCTATCTGTATCTATGACTGGATGGCTCTTTGTCAGGAGGGTTTGATTAGGTTTTCTTGCCTGGCGAAGGGAGTTGACTGGATGGCCTTAAGTATGGTGGTCCTGTGTGGGAAGTTTGCCCCAATTCGGTCGTTGGTGGGGTTCAGCATGCTCTTTGATTGTAGATGAACTATAAATCTCAGAAACAACAACTCCCAAATGTTGGGGTCTATTTCCCCCAAACTCCACCCATATTCACATTTGGGCAAAATTGAGGATTGTGCCAAGTTTTGTCCAGATTCATCATTGTTTGAGTCCAAAGTGCTCTCTGGATGTAGGTGAAGTACAACTCCCAAACTCAAGGTCAATCCCCACCAAACCCTTCTAGTACTTTTTGTTGGTCATGGAAGTTCTGTGTCATAAGTTTGGTTCAATTCCATCATTGGTGGAGTTCAGAATGCTCTTTGATTGTAGGTGTACTATAAATCCCAGCAACTACAACTCCCAAATGACAAAATAATTTTTTGTGTGAAGGACACTGGGTTGTTAGGTGTCTTGTGTCCAAATTTAGTGTCAATTCGTCCAATGGTTTTCGAGTTCTGTTAATTCTATAAACGAACATTACATTTTTATTTATATAGACTAGCTTGGAGACCCACCAATGCCTGGGTTATTTGAGAAAAGCAATGTGTGCCAAGGTTGGTCTTTATCAGTTATTTATGTGGCTCACAATGGTCTCAGGAAGTTAGTGAAGGTACTGCCAGTCCCATTGTCCATGGTTCATCCTTCTCAAAACAGTAGCAGGATGTAGAATGTGTCATGGGAGCTTTATGTGCCAAGTTTAGTCTTGTTCAGTCATTGGATGAAGGTCACAGCAGTCTCGGGAAGTGAATGGAGGTACTTAAAGTCCCATCATCCATGGTCTGCCCACCTCCAAACTGCAGTAGGATGTAGAGTGAGTCATGGGGGCTCTGTGTGCCCAGTTTGGTCTTTATTGGTCTTTGTTGGGGGATGCAGTGGTCTGTGGGAACTGAAGGCTCCGTGTGCTAAGATGGGTCTTGATCAGGCATTTGATGAGGGTTGCAGGGGTCTGGGGAAGGGAGTTGAGATACTTCAAGTCCCATCATCTGGGGTCCATACTCCTCGAAACTGCACCAAGATGTAGAGTGGTTCATGGGGACTCTGTGTGCCAAGTTTGGTCTTGATCAGTCATTGGATGAGAGTCACAGTGGTCTCAGAAAGTGAGTGAAGGTACTACAAGTCCTATAATCTATAGTCCGTCCTCCTCCTAACCACACCAGAATGCTGAATTGGACATGGGGACTCAATGTGTAAAGTTCGGCCTAGATCTGTCATTGCATGAGGATTGCAGCAGTCTAAGAGAAGTGAGTGGAGGTACTTCAAGTCCCATCATCCATAGTTCACCCTCATCCAAACTGCAATAGGGTGAAGAGTGGGTCACGGCAGCTCTGTGTGCCAAGTGTGGTCTTGATCAGTCATTGGATGAGGGTCGCAGTGGTCTCAGAAAGTGAGTTAAGTACTGTAAGTCCCATCATCCATAGTCTGTTCCCCCCCCCCAAACCTCACCAGAATGTTGAATTGGCCATGAGGACTCTCTGTGCCAAGTTTTGTCTTTATTGGTATTTGGATGGGGGTCGCTGTGGTTTCAGGAAGTGAGTGAAGGTAAAGTCCCATCACCCATTGTCCATCTTCTTCCAAACAACACCAGGATGTAGAGTGGCTCATGGAGCCTCAGTGTGCCAAATTTGGTCTTGATTGGTCATTAGATGAGGTTTGCAGCAGTCTTGGGAAGTGAGTGGAGGGATATGGTCTGTCTTCCTCAAAAGTGCACCAGTATGTAGAGTGGGTCATTGGGGTTCCATGTGCCAAGTTTGGTCTCGATCAGACATTGCCAAGGGTCTCAGTGGTCTCAGGAACTGAATGAAGTTACTGCAAGTCCCAGCATCCATCTACAAATTCTTCCAAACCGCATCAGGATATAGAGTGGGTCATGTGGGCTCTCTGTGTGAATTGTGATCCTGATCCATCATTGTTGGCAGTTGTAATGGTCTCAGGAAGGGAGTGCAAGTATTGCAAGTCCCATCATCCATGGTCCAACCTCCTCCAAACCACACCAGGATGTAGAGTGGATCATAGGGGCTATGTGTGCCAAGTTTGGTCTTTATTGGTCATTGGTTGAGGGTCGCAGTGGTTTCTGTAAGTGAGTGAAAGTACTGCAAATCCCATTATTTATGGTCCATCCCCCTTAGAACTGCATCAGGATGTAGAGTGGGTCATCAGTACTCTGAGTGATAAGTTTGAGCCTGTGATTGTAGGGGCTATAATGTTTTGTGGGAAGTGAATCTGGTGAAGGTACTTCAAATGCCATCATTCGTGGCCCATCCTGCCCTGAACCGCACTAGGTTGTAAAGTGGAGAATTGGGCCTCTGTGTCCAAGTTTGGTCCTGATCTGTCATTGGTGTGGGCCACAGTGCTCTAAGGAAGTGAGTTAAGGTAATCCATGATGCATCCTCCCTCAAACTGCACCAGAGTGGGTCTTGGGGGGGGGGGGTGGTCTGTGTGCCAAGTTTGGTCTTGTTCTGTAATTGCTGGGGGCCACAAGGTGTTTTGAACTTCAACTCCAATCATTCCTGACAGCCTCAGACCTCTCCTCTCGCTGCCTCTCTCTGCCTCTCCTCTCTCTGTTGAGGTTGGCCAATCAGAAACCATATGCAAATTGTACCGCAGTGGCAACCAATCAGATAGCTGCCACAGGCTCTGCCCCTTTTCTTTTCCCCATCTGTTACCTCATAATGTTGGAATTTTGAGGCTGGTCAACCAGAGACCATATAATATTTATTTATTTGTTTATTTATTTGTTTATTCATTTGCTGCTCTATCTCCCCGAGGGGACTCAGAGCGGTTCCCAGGTAACAACACAAACATACAAGGTAAAAACAACATAACCATAAGATTAATGAAACAAAATATAAGCATAAAAATTGTCATCATTACACGCATATATTAAAAGTAATCCTGCCTGTTCAAAGCAATTAAAAAATTTACAAGGCCAGGCCAAGATTTGTGCAAGCCCAAAAATTCTAGGGGCCCTGGGAATTAAGTGCAACACTATGGCAAGCAACAATAATATTAGGTACGGGTCTGTGGCTGTACATTCCGGAGCCGATTAGAGGAAAGAATCTTTGTAACTGGTAAGAAGAATAAGGCCGTATTCAACAATGTGTCATTTTCAACACATGACACATGTGTTGTCATGTGTTCAAACATGGTCATTTTCAAACACTTGTTGAAACCACCAGGTCTTCAAGCTCTTAAAAAGGAGGGGAGGGATGGGGCCTGTCTTATTTCCCTTGGAAGGGTGTTCCAGAGATGGGGGGCCATCACCGAGAAGGCCCTCTCTCTCATCCCCGCAAACCGTGCTTGAGATGGTAGTGGGACCGAGAGGAGTGCCTCCCCGGAAGATCTTAGAGCTTGTGTAAACAGTACCACAGTGGCAACCAATCAGAAAGATGTCACATTTTATTTATTTATTTATTTATTTATTTATTTTGCTTGTATACCACAGTTTCTCAGCCCGTAGGCGACTCAACACGGTTCACAACAAGAGCAAAAAGACAATCATAACAATATACAATTTAAAAACTATTAAGAGCATAATATACAAAGTAATGACACATCAATAACAACACGTTAACGTCTCGTAACTAGAATCGCGATCCAATTTGTCGTCTATAATTCCGTTCCTATATTCATCGTATTCATTGCACTGTTTATCCAAATGCCTGTTCAAACAGCCAGGTTTTTTAGTTTTCTTCGAAACACCATTAACGTAGGAGCTGATATAATGTCCAAGAGAAGGGTGTTCCACATACACCTCCCTTTGTCCTCCCTATGTCCGCCCTCCTCCACATACAAACATTCTCTTTTATTATATACTAGCTTGGGGACCCGGCGTTCGGTTATTAGAGAAAGTGGGTAAAGGTAGTTCTGTATGCCAAGTTTGGTCTTTATTGGTCTTTGGATAATGGCTGCATTATTTTCAGGAAGTGAGTGAAGGTACTTGAAGTCCCATCATCCATGGCCCATCCTCCTACAAACAGCAGCAGGATATAGAGTGGGTCATGGGGGCTCTGTGTGTCAAGTTTGGTCTTTATCAGTCATTAGATGAGGGTGGCAGTCATGTCAGTAAGTGAGTGAAGGTACTGCAAGTCCCATCATCCAAAGTCCATCCCCTTTCAAACTGCAGCAGGATGTAGAGTGGATCATGGGGTCTCTGTGTGCCAAGTGTGGTCTTGATTGGTCATTAGAAGAGGGTTGCAGCAATCTTTGGAAGGGAGTGGAGGTACTTCCAAAGATTGCTGCAACCCTCTTCTAATGACCAATCAAGACCACACTTGGCACACAGAGACCCCATGATCCACTTGAAGTCCCATCATCCATGGTCTGTCCTCCAAACTGCACCAGGATGTAGAGTGGGTCATTGGAGCTCCATGTGCCAAGTTTAGTCTTGATTAGTCATTGGTGAGGGTCTCAGTGGTCTCAGGAAGTGAGCAAAGGTACTGCAAGTCCCATCATCCATCTCCAAAGTTTTCCAAACAACACCAGGACATAAAGTGGGTCATGAGAGGTCTATGTGCCAAGTTTGGTCATGATCCGTCATTGGATGAGGTTTGCAGAGGTCTCAGAATGTGAGTGAAGGTATTGGAAGTTCCATCATCCATGGTCCACCCTTCTCCAAAACTGCAGCAGGATGTAGAGTGGGTTATGGGGGCTCTCTGTGCCAACTTTGGTCTTGATTGGTCATTAGATGAGTTTTGCAGCAGTCTTGGTAGTGTAGGTACTTGAAGTCCCATCATCCATGGTCTGTCATCCTCCAAACTGCTCCAGGATGTAGAGTGGGTCATTGAAGCTCCATGTGCCAAGTTTAGTCTTGATGAGTCATTGGCGAGGGTCTCAGTGGTCTCAGGAAGTGAGTGAAGTGATTGCAAGTCCCATCATTCACTGTCAAAATCTTCCAAACCGCACCAGGATGTAGAGTGAGTTATGCAGGCTCTCTGTGTAAATTGTGGTCCTCATCCATCATTGTTGGCAGTTATAGTGGTCTTAGGAAGGGAGTGCAGGTATTGCAAGTCCCATCGTCCATGGTGCATCCTCCTTCAAACTGCACCTGGATGTAGAGTGCGTCATGGAGACTCAGTGTGCCAAGTTTGGTATTTATTGGTAATTGGATTAGGGTTGCAGTGCTCTGAAGAATGAGCAATGGTACTGCAAGTCCCATAATCCACGGTCCATCCCCGGCCAAACCACACCAGGACGTAAAGTGGGTCATGAGAGGTCTTTGTGCAAAGTTTGGTCCTGATCAGTCATTGGATAAGGTTAACAGCGGTCTCAAAATGTGAGTGGTGGTACTGCAAGTCCCATCATCCATGGTTCATAGTCCTCCAAACTGCAGTAGGATGTAGAGTGGGTGATGGGGGCTCTGTGTGACTATTTCGGTCTGTATTGATAGTGTTCTGACCCAGCCCCCGGCCTTTCCTTTCCTCTCTTTGTCATCTCGGAATGTTGGATTTGAGGCTGGCCAATGAGAGACCATATGCAAATTTCCTTCTGTCATGCTCCGTTTCTGCCATGAACCCTCTTCTCCACCAGGGGCTCCTATTGAAGCTGCCCAATCAGAGACCATATGCAAATAGCTCCACAGCGGCAGCCAATCAGAATGCTGCCACATACACCGTCCGCCCTCCACAATTCCTCTGTCCGATACAAACACTCTTCTTTATTATATACTAGCTTGGGGACCCAGCGTTGCCCGGGTTATTAGAGAAAGTGGGTAATGGCGGTTCTGTATGCTAAGTTTGGTCTTTATTGGTCTTTGGATAACGGCTGCATTATTTTCAGGAAGTGAGTGAAGGTACTTGAAGTCCCATCATCCATGGCCCATCCTCCTACAAACAGCAGCAGGATATAGAGTGGGTCATGGGGGCTCTGTGCCAAGTTTGGTCTTTATCAGTCATTAGATGAGGGTGGCAGTGGTGTCAGTAAGTGAGTGAAGGTACTGCAAGTCCCATCATCCAAAGTCCATCCCCTTTCAAACTGCAGCAGGATGTAGAGTGGATCATGGGGGCTCTGTGTGCCAAGTGTGGTCTTGATTGGTCAGTAGAAGAGGGTTGCGGCAATCTTCGGAAGGGAGTGGAGGTACTTGAAGTCCCATCATCCATGGTCTGTCCTCCTCCAAACTGCACCAGGATGTAGAGTGGGTCATTGGAGCTCCATGTGCCAAGTGTAGTCTTGATTAGTCATTGGTGAGGGTCTCAGTGGTCTTAGGAAGTGAGCAAAGGTACTGCAAGTCCCATCATCCATCTCCAAGGTTTTCCAAACAACACCAGGATGTAACGTGGGTCATGAGAGGTCTATGTGCCAAGTTTGGTCTTGATCCGTCATTGGATGAGGTTTGCAGAGGTCTCAGAATGTGAGTGAAGGTACTGGAAGTTCCATCATCCATGGTCCACCCTTCTCCAAAACTGCAGCAGGATGTAGAGTGGGTCATGGGGGCTCTGTGTGCCAACTTTGGTCTTGATTGGTCATTAGATGAGTTTTGCAGCAGTCTTGGGTAGTGTAGGTACTTGAAGTCCCATCATCCATGGTCTGTCATCCTCCAAACTGCTCCAGGATGTAGAGTGGGTCATTGAAGCTCCATGTGCCAAGTTTAGTCTTGATGAGTCATTGGCGAGGGTCTCAGTGGTCTCAGGAAGTGAGTGAAGTGACTGCAAGTCCCATCATCCATTGTTAAATTCTTCCAAACCGCACCAAGATGTAGAGTGGGTCATGCTGGGTCTCTGTGTAAATTGTGGTCCTGGTCCATCATCGTTGGCAGTTGTAATGGTCTTCGGAAGGGAGTGCAGGTATTGCAAGTCCCATCATCCATGGTGCATCCTCCTTCAAACTGCACCTGGATGTAGAGTGCGTCATGGAGACTCAGTGTGCCAAGTTTGGTATTTATTGGTAATTGGATGAGGGTTGCAGTGGTCTGAAGCAATGGTACTGCAAGTCCCATAATCCACGGTCCATCTCTGGCCAAACCACACCAGGACGTAAAGTGGGTCATGAGAGGTCTCTGTGCGAAGTTTAGTCCTGATCAGTCATTGGATAAGGTTAACAGCAGTCTCAGAATGTGAGTGGTGGTACTGCAAGTCCCATCAGCCATGGTTCATAGTCCTCCAAACTGCAGTAGGATGTAGAGTGGGTGATGGGGGCTCTGTGTGCCTATTTCGGTCTGTATTGGTAGTGTTCTGACCCAGCCCCCGGCCTTTCCTTTCCTCTCTTTGTCATCTCAGAATCTTGGTTTTGAGGCTGGCCAATCAGAGACCATATGCAAATTTCCTTCTGTCATGCCCCGTTTCTGCCATGAACCCTCTTCTCCACCAGGGGCTCCTATTGAAGCTGGCCAATCAGAGACCATATGCAAATCGCACCACAGCGGCAGCCAATCAGAACGCTGCCACATACATCTTCCGCCCTCCGCCCTTCCTCTGTCCGATACAAACACTCTCTTTTATTATATATATAGACTAGCTTGGGGACCCGGCAGTGCCCGGGTTATTAGAGAAAGTGGGTAATGGGGGTTCTGTATGCCAACTTTGGTTTTTACTGGTCATTGAATGAGGGTCGCATTGTTTTCAGGAAGTAAGTGAAGGTACTGTAAGTCCCATCATGTGTGGTCCACCCTCCTCCAAACTGCAGCAGGATGTAGAGTGGTTCATGGAGGCTCTGTGCCAAGTTTGGTTTTGATCAGTCATTGGAAGAGGGGTGCAGTGGTTTTGATAAGGGAGTGAAGGTACTTGAAGTCCCATTGTGAAGTCTCGGCCTGTTTATTTCCCTGTTTGCCTGTTGGACTGTTCCATTTTGCCAAGTTTAGGGGAGAAGCTTAGGTTCCCCCTAGTGGCCGAGCTCGGTTGGTGCAGCCCATTCTAACTCAGAGCCAGAATGGGCTGGTGATAGAACTTCTTATGGCATTCTTTGTTGGTCATAGCTTGAAATTAGTTAGCCAGATAGTGTCTGGTCTGGCCTAGCAATTTGAACAGGCCATCCTTATCACATATTTGCCTTATAGATAGATAGTTCATAGATAATACATATTTGCCATAGAATAGTTATATTTGCCTTATAGATAGATTTATAGATTTTAGATTAGAATATATTTGCCCCAGAGTTTATAGTTTGTTACCTCAGATTTACACCTCTGAGGTATTTCACCCTGTTTATTTCACCCTGTTTATTCAGTAAACTCAATTTGGTTAATTTAGTCTTGTCTGTAGAGTATCATTTTGGGGGGCATTAAAGTAATTTAGGGCATACCGATGGTCACTGGGAAAATAGCCAGACACATTTAGTTTCTCATTAAATCTTTCTGGTGTGCCATCATACCCATCATCCATGGTCCACCCTCCTTGAAAGTGCACCAGGGTGTAGAATGGGTCATGGGGGTTCTGTGTGCCAAGTTTGGTCTCGATCAGTCATTGGTGAGGGTCTCAGTGGTCTCAGGAAGTGAGTGAAGTTACTGCAAGACCATCATTCATCTCCAAATTCTTCCAAACTGCACCAGGATGTAGAGTGGGTCATGTGGGCTCTCTGTGTGAATTGTGGTCTTGATCCATCATTGTTGGCAGTTGTAATGGTCTCACGAAGGGAGTGCAGGTATTGCAAGTCCCATCATCCATGGTGCATCCTCCTCCAAACTGCAGCAGGATGTAGAGTGCGTCATGGAGACTCAGTGTGCCAAGTTTGGTCTTTATTGGTAATTGGATGAGGGTTGCAGTGGTCTCAGGAATTGAGCGAAGGTACTGCAAGTCCCATAATCCATGGTCCATTCCTGGCCAAATCACACCAGGGTGTAAAGTGGGTCATGAGGGTCTATGTGCCAAGTTTGGTCTAGATTGGTAATTGAATGAAGGTCACAGCAGTCTCAGAAAGCGAGTGAATATACTGCAAGTCCCTCAGGCCCTTTCCTTTCCCCTTTCATCCACTTAAGAATGTTAGAATGTTGAGACTGGTCAATCAGAAACCATATGCTAATTTTCTTTCCCCTCTCAGCCACTTGAGAAAGTTGGAATGTTGAGGCTGGCCAATCAGAGACCATATGCAAATTGTACCACAGTGGCAGCCAATCAGAAAGCCGCCACATACACCTCCCTCCGTTCTCCGCATACATACATACAAACATTCACTTTTATTATATACTAGTTTGCACTCGGTCTTATTAATTTAAGAACAGTGGTTCCCAACCTCTGGTCTGTGGACCACCAGTGGCCCACAAGAACACAAATATGGTCCATGCCCTCACCATTACTACACCATTGCCCCAAAACCGAATAGCAATGAGAGCGAATGATCTTGTGAAACCCTCTTATAGTGCTGAGGCAACAGGAATGTCAGGAGGGGAGAGGCTCATAAAATATTCTTACTACCACATCAGCTCTAGATTAAATATGGTTTTCTGTGGGTGACTACTGGATGGCATATGTTCTGTATGAGGAACTAGAGCTGATGTGGTCTATCCAATGTAATTTTCTGAATCTGCACCCCAAATAACCAAACCAAATCTAAAGTTGACCAAAAACTAATTCGTAACCCTGTTGGAGTATGGTCCCTGATCAAAGTGGTGCCTGATCAAGTAGTTCCTGGACAAAAAGAGGTTGGGTACCATGGATTTAGAATTAGAAGGTGCAAAGGCCCAGAAACTTGCCTTTCTCTGTAAACTTAGGAAAAAAGCAGATTGCTGCAGCATTTCCTAGTTTGTTCTTTCTCATCAATAACTCCCCCCCCCCCCCCATATATATCCAAGCCACATACCAATATTCCTTGGTCATATATGTCCAGTTTTTTTCTAGGGAGCTTATAGTGAAAATATGCAATTTCACTGATGTACTGATGCATCATAGCACTGCATCTATGTTTCGATTGGGGGCAAGAAGAGTGAAAATTCCCATCATCACTGCAATACACCAACAATTTTTTTAGCAAAGTAGTTCCTGTGATATTGGACTGGATGGGCTTATATTGGGCCAAGTGGCCTTTGTATTTTCTTCTAACTCCATTATTCCAATATGGATAGAATGTGGTGAAGCCTGTCAGGATCCAGTTTCCAGAGCCTAGACTTCGGCGCTGAAAACTAGACTCCTGATGCTTCACCCTGATAAGGACCCTGCAGCTGGTGGCCTTGAAGGGAGGCAGTTGCTTGGTGGCGGGAAGTTTTTGCGCGGGGTTTTGGGTCTGGCGGGAAACTACCCTTTGAACAAGTGGGAATGTATATAAGGGGTTGTCTACTGCGTCCAGGCAATCCTGGCTTTTTCCTGTGTCTAAGCGTCCGATAGTAAAGGTCTTTGTTTGATTACGATGGAAGTCTTGTGTCATCATTGAACCAGCTGCTGTGAGCTGACATTAAGCCAGGATTCTCCCCGCACCATCCTGCAGCAGCAGCAGTGAGGTGCCATGATGGAAGAGGGGAGCGAATCCCCCCCTGGAGGAGGAAGAAGACAGCTGCTGGCCTGGGCACTTCACCGTGACGACCCGGGGACGATCCAGCGGTGAATCCAGCTGGCCGGACGTGTGGAAACTACATTGGCCCAGGTCAAGAGGCACCGAGGAGCAGCAGCGCAGACCGGACCGCCAAGGGCGGAGAACCGGAAGCCCAGTGGAGAACCACCTAGGAAGGAACCAGCGAGCGGAGAGAAAGGCCAACAGAGCGGATGTTTTGTTTGCGGCCGTTTGGGCCACAGAGCATCGGGGTGTTGGCAGCAGAAAGGAGGGGATCCCCCAAGGCCCAAAACAAAGTCTGCTGCCAGGAAGAAAGCGGAGGAATGCTCCCTCCCTGAGGCCACAATGGGATCTTTGGTGAGTCACAGCTCTGGAATGTTAGTCTTCCCCATAAAACTGGAGGGGGTAGATAAGTGGGCCGGCTGCAAAGCCTTCATAGACTGCGGATGTTCCAGGAACATCATAACCCCTGAACTTGCAGAGGAGCTGCAAACCCCCATAGCATTCACCCAATTGGACGGGTCGATGGCATTGGGAGCCCCAGCTAAGTTTGAGATTGGGGGCGGGGAGGGGGGGGGTGAAATGCAAAGTGGGCGACTGGGAGGGCGAAACAACATTTGTTGTCTCCCAGTTAGCAACATACCATGTAATCCTGGGTATGCCATGGCTACGAGAAGCAAACCCTTATGTAGATTGGGAGGAGAGGAGCCTGAAATTCCCAAAGACAATGACAGGAATGGGAATGGGTGGCCGAGGTGAGGAAAGCACGCCAAGGGATTGGGAGCAGGACATTCCTCCCCAATACCGAGACTTTGCGGACGTTTTTGATGAAAAGGAAGCCGACAGACTACCTCCCAAAAGGCGGGTTGAGGTAAAAATTGAACTGAACAAGGACGTTACACTCCCTAAAGCCAAAATCTACCCGATGTCGGCTAGGGAAATGGACGAGTTGAAAAAGTACATAGACAAAAACCTAACGCGGGGGTTCATTGAGCCTTCCGATTCCCCCCTCGGGGCCCCCGTGCTATTCAGACGGAAAAAGGATGGTTCACTACGGCTGTGTGTGGATTACAGGGGGTTAAACGCCGTGAGCACAACCACCTGTTACCCTCTGCCCCTAACCAAGGACTTGCTGTCCAGACCGGCGGAGGGGAGGGTGTTCACAAAACTGGACTTGGTCAAGGCTTACCATAAACTCCGGGTAAAGCCAGAGGACAGGTGGAAAACTGCGTTCTCCTATGCATTGGGATTATTCCAATTCTGTGTGTGTCCCTACGGCTTAAAAGGAGGGGGAGGGGCATTCATGCAAATGATCAACGAGGTGTTGCACCCATTGTTATACCATGGGGTCTTTTGTTTTATTGATGACTTAATCATTTTTAGTCAAAACGAAGCGGACCATGTCCAGTTGGTGAGGGAAGTGCTCCAAAGGCTAAGGGAGGCAAAATTGTTCGCAAAACTAGCCAAATGTGAATTTAATAGGAAGCAAATAGACTTCTTGGGATATAGGATCTCCCACAGAGGTATCGCTATGGACCCCACGAAGGTGGAGGACGTGTCTGGGAGCCCCCAACCCACGCAAGCAGCTGCAGTCATTCCTGGGGTTCGCAAACTTTTACCGGTCATTCATAAAGGATTTTGCTCAGCTCATGTTGCCACTCACAGAATTGCTGAAGACAAAAGGGAAGGGGGAGACGGCCAAAACACGATCCCTGGGGGCTAAGCTAGTGTGGTCAGAGGAGTGTCAGGATGCCTTCGAAAAGCTGAAGCGTAGGTTCACAGAGGAACCACTTTTGATTCACCCAGATACGGCCACGCAATTTGTGCTCCATTGCAACGCCTCCGATTGGGCATACGGGGCAGCGCTTATGCAAAGGGATTCTGAGGGAACCTTGAGGCCTTGTGGGTTCCTATCCAAAAAATTTACTGAGACAGAACGCAATTGGCCGATTTGGGAAAAGGAAGCACTTGCGATAATGAAGGCACTGGAGTGTTGGAGACACCTATTGGAAGGGAGCAGGGTCCCATTTGAGGTATGGACTGACCATAGGAATCTACAGTACCTAACATCCCCCCGCAAATTGTCAGCCAAACAAATCCGGTGGGCCCAGTTCTTCTCTCGCTTCCAGTTCGAGTTAAAATTCCACAAAGGGAAAGAGAACGTGGTCGAGGACATGCTCTCTCGTATGCCACAACAGGAAGGGGGAGAAGGGCGGGCGCTCAAGAGCCTTATATCAGTGCAGCGAGGGGGGATGGCAGTCATGACCAGGGCACAAGCAGAGCGCAGCAAAGAGCTAGTTGGAGTAGGAGGAGGAGGGGGAGAAAATTGGGAGGAAGAACTAAGGCAAGCGTACAAGAAAGATGAATGGCTCCAGGAGAATGAGGAAAAGGTGGAGTGGAAGAGTGGATTGGGGTTTGTGAACAAAAAAACTGTACATTCCCAAAGCATTGCGGGAGGAAATGATGAGGAGGTGTCATGACAATAAAAGTGCGGGCCATTTTGGGGTCACAAAAACAACCAAACTGCTAGCGCGGCAATGTTGGTGGCCAGGGATGAGAGGTAACACCAAATTCTATGTTTCCAAGTGCGACACTTGTGCTAGGAACAAGACCCCCACTCAGAAGCCCACAGGTCTGTTACAAAAAGTGGCTGACCCCACGAGACCATAGAGCTCGATCCCTTTCGACTTCGTTGGGGAGCTCCCACCCAGCAAGGGCCAGCGTTATGTCTGGACGGCCCTTGACCTATTCTCCAAGCAGGCACATTTTGTGGCACTCCCTAAACTCCCCTCAGCAGAGAAACTAGCGGAGTTGTTTGTAAAGCACATTTATTGTTTACATGGATGTCCAGACCAAGTCATCAGTGATAGAGGGGTTCAGTTTACTGCAAAATTCTGGAAAGAGTTCATGCGGCTACTGGGGGCAGAGAGAACATTGAGCTCCGCATTCCACCCCATGACCAACAGGGGGGTGGAATGCACTGAGCAAACTCTAGGGGCGTTCCTCAGATCGTACACAAATCAACGTCAATCAGACTGGGCGGATCTTCTCCCCTACGCAGAGTTGGCGTACAACGCAGCCCCGCACGCCACAACCGGGGAGTCTCCCTTCAAAGTTGTTTACGGCCAGGAAGTTGCCCCCCTTCCAAGGTTGCCAGAGTGGGAGGAGGGAGAGCAGAGGAGGGGGGAGGATTGGGCTGACAGAATGAGAGCCAGCTGGGAAGGGGTAGTCGCATCACTGCGGGAAGCCCAAAGGAAACACAAACTATTCGCCGATCGTAAACAGAGGGAGGGGGACAAGTTAGAGGAAGGCGAATTAGTCTGGCTGTCTGCAAAAAACATTCGGTTAGACGCGCCGTCTAAGAAACTCACCCCACGCTACCTGGGTCCGTTCAGAATTTTGAACAAGATAAACGAAGTGACATATAGACTAAAACTACCAAAGAGTTTGGGGAAAGTCCACCCTGTGTTCCACTGTGGGTTACTCAAAAAATATCAAGGCCCTCTCGACCCAGAAAGCATATAGATATGTTTCCCATTTTCATTGCAGGAGGAAGAAGAGGAGGAGGACGTCATGTGAGGATCCAGTTTCCGGAGCCTAGACTTTGGCGCCGAAAACTAGACTCCTGACGCTTCACCCTGATAAGGACCCTGCAGCTGGTGGCCTTGAAGGAAGGCAGTTGCTTGGTGGCGGGAAGCTTTTGCGTGGGGTTTTGGGTCTGGCGGGAATCTACCCTTCGAATAAGTGGGAGTGTATATAAGGGGTTGCCTACTGCGTCCAGGCAATCCCGGCTTTTTCCTGTGTCTAAGCGTCCGATAGTAAAGGTCTTTGTTTGATTACGATGGAAGTCTCGTGTCATCATTGAACCAGCTGCCGTGAGCTGACAGAAGCCAATATAGATATTGCACAAAGATTAAGAAAAATGTGTTCAGGATCATAGAGGAAAATGTGATAGGGGTATGGGAGGTGGAGAAGAGGGAAAAAAGAGGAAAAATGTGAAAAGAATAATAATTTTGCAAAAGGTATGAATTGATAATATAGAAATACTGAATTACTTACAATGTTTTAGCTGTCATGTCTATTGCCTATTCACAGATTGTGTTATTATGTACTTAATAATTTTTAACAACTGTGTTATTCAAATAGGACAGTGGATCTGCTTCAAATTTTAGTCTGAACTTCTAAGGAGCTTTCCATAATGTTCAGGAAGTGAGCCTAAATCTCCTGTTTTCAGGGAGCTTGGGAAGAATTTCAGAGTAAGAGCACTCCCTTGAAAGATATGCACAAACCGATTTTCTCCATTGGTGAGACCTGAATGGCGACCAATATGATCATGTCATCTAACATGTCTGAGAATTTAGTCCAATCTGCCTTTCTGATGTTGAATCTTCATTTAAATTGAACTTCCTGGGGCCTTATAGTTGGAAACAGTTGGCATACTATTGGTCGGTGCTGTGTGTTTGGAATTGGTGGTCACACTGATTTAGTGCATTGCTATACAATGCTGTTACTCACAAATAAGAGGTCTGGGTTATAACCTCGGTGCCATCTCCCGCTGTTGTAGGATGGTGGGAGCTTACTATCATGAATGAGTGATAGTTTGTGCAGTTCAGACCAGGAGAGGACAGCCTCTCAATTTTTGTCCTCTTGAGCATAGCCCCATACATGGCTATGGCTATTAAAGTCACCAATTACTACCGCCCTTTGGTGCCTATCAAAGTTCTCGGGGGAGGGGGGGGGGACAGAAACTAAACTCTTCATTTGGGGGCTTGTACATAGAGGTGATTGCGATGTTATTAAGCTCTACTGTTATAACCTCTATATTGTTTTCTTCAGTGTTGTGGGCACTGCTGACTTGGAAGCCTGGTTTTACAAAGACAGCGATTCCACACTGCGCATGTGGTCTTTCCGCTACTAAGACCATTCCTGGGACTTTGGGTCATTTCTGTTGTTCGTCCCTGTGTGTTTCTTGGACACACGGCATATCGCATTTCTTGTCTTGGCACAGTTCATAGAGCAGTTGTTCTTGGGCAGCTGACATGCCTTCAACGTTGATTGAGATTATTGTCATGATTGGTTCTGAAAAGGTCCATTGGTTGTTTTGCTTGCTTGCATGCATGCTGCAAGTCGCTTCTGGTTGCTTCTGGAGTGAGAGAATCAGCCGTCTACAAAGACGTTGCCCAGGGGACACCCGGATGTCTTGCAATACTGTGAGGAGGCTTCTCTCATGTCCCCAATCCCTGAGGAATACGAGCACTTTATTGAAATAGTGAAAACCTGCTCACGGGCCTCTATAGCATCACTCCTGACACGACCAAAAAAAAATTACTCCTAAAACAGCTGTCTTGCTGGAAAACTATTATAGGCTCCACAACGAAGACCCATTTAGTGAGCAAACTCTTCAGGTAGCACAGGTCCTCCATCTCTGAAGCCAAGAAAGAACAGTGGATAAAGCTGATTACAGAAGTCGACATGGGCAGGAGCAGCCAGAAGGCTTGGAGGCTGCTAAGACGGTTGAGCAATGACCCCTCACAAACTAATACCCATGCCAACATAAAGGCAGATCAGATAGCACATCAATTCTTGAAGAATGGGAAACCCAACCTTGCCACCAAAGTATGAAAGAAACCAATAGCCAAACAACAAGATATTGAGAGCAACAACCTTCATGAACCCTTTGCATCTACTGAATTGGACATGGCTCTCAATAAATGTAAAAAATGGCAAAGCAGCTGGCCTGGATGACCTACAGGTGGAACAAATCAAGAACTTTGGTCCAAAAGCAAGGCGCTGGCTGCTGGAGCTGATGAACAACTGCAATGCATCCTGTCAGATCCCCAAAATCTGGAGAAAAGCAAGAGTCATAGCCATCTTGAAACCAGGCTGTAACGCCAGGGAAGCCACCAGTTTGTAAAGAAGCATGTACATATGTGCGGTCCTCTGCCAACACTTTAATACCTGAGACGCTCTGTGTGTTGTAAAACAAAAGCCTCTTGGCTTTGAATCACAGGCTGGAGGCTCTCTTATATGCAACAAAGTAACGAAGTTTATTCAAACACTTCAGGCTCCGAACGAGTGTGGTTACAATTGATATTTTTGTTGCAAACTTGAGTTTCAGTCATGTATAATATACTTGGTGCACTTTCCTGAAATAGACTTTCAAAGTTTCTCATTTACCAAGATGGTATTTGCTTTACACATACTTGACTAAAATTACTTTCTGATTACTTTTCTAACAGGATTTCTTAACTATCTCTCATGAACAGGAATCCCTAACTCCCTGTCCTTCACAAACTGCAATCCCCAACTAACTGTCATTTTTTAAACTCTCCCTCTAACTCCCCTCCTTTTTAAACTTAACTCCGCCCCTTTAGAACTTACAGCTCTGCTCTTTTTGTCTCCCAACCTGTTGAAATCCTGGGCCTATTCTAATCTGCATAGGACCTATCGGTCTCCATATGCAAATAAATCCTGTCCCTGCTGTTACTATCCTCTCTGTCTCTATGCTTCCCTATTTGTCCCCTGCAAACATAGAGCTATGCACTAAAATTTCACATAGAGTAACAAATTCGCTACATACGCCCCTTCCCTATAAAAATATTGCTGGAGGTGAGTGTTTTTAACCTCATCGAAAGCAATATTGTTAACTTATACCTTATCTAACAATTCTATATTCAATTCACATTTAAAACCATACATTTAAATACTTACATTTCTGTCATATATCACATGAATACATTATTTAACAATGATATAAAAGCTGCAAAATGTCAATTAGCAGTTGACATTTTGTTACTCTACTAACAGTTACTCTACTAATACAGTTTTATATACACATATTATATATTTTAACAACATATATTACCAATATACATTACCAATAGTCATCTTCTTGCACCTGGTTATTCTTCTGCCTCCTGTTCCTCATCTTTTCCTGGAATTCTAGCGAGCACATCCGCCACAATGTTCTCTTTTCCCTTAATATATCTTACATCAAACTGATAATCTTGCAGCATTAGGCTCCACCTTATCAGTTTGCTATTGGTGTTTTTTACTTGATTCAACCACGTCAGTGGAGAATGGTCCGTATATATTAGGAACTCTCTTCCCCAAAGATAAGGTCTCAATTTGTCAATAGCCCAAATTATTGCTAGACACTCCCTCTCAATCACTGCTAGATGTTGCTCTCGCTCCAATAACTTTCTACTTAAATATAATATAGGCCTTAGTTCTTCATTTATATCTACTTGACTCAACACCGCTCCCAAACCTATCTTTGATGCATCTGTGGTGAGTATAAACGGTTTATCAAACTCAGGCACCTTTAATATGGGTTCATTTACCAATGCATTCTTTAACTCTTCATAGGCTTTTTGATACCCTTCATTCCATTTAATCAGATAAGGTTTGTCCTTTTGTAGACACTCAAATAAAGGAGAAGCAATAACGCTAAAATTAGGAATAAATTTCCTATAAAAGCCTACCACTCCTACAAATGCTCTAATTTCTTTTTTAGTTCTAGGCCTTGCCCAATTCCTAATAGTTTCTACTTTGTTCCATTTGGGTATTATTTCTCCACTACCAACTACGTGTCCTAAATATTTAACCTTTGTTTTTGCTAATTGACATGTTGCAGCTTTTATTGTTAACCCAGTTTCTTTAATTCTTTGTAACACTTTAGAAATATGTCTTAAGTGCATTTCCCAATCTGTACTGTAAATTGCAATGTCATCAATATAAGCCTGAGCAAACTCTCTTAAACCTACCAACATTTTGTCAATTAATCTTTGGAAACTCACTGTGCTATTTTTTTTAATCCAAACGGTAAACGTGTGAACTCATGTAATCCCTCTTTTGTCATGAAAGCTGTTTTACATTGATCCCTAGGATCCATTCCCACTTGCCAATATCCCTTGGTCAGATCTAAAGTTGTTATAAATTTAGCTGCCCCAATGGTCTCCAATAATTCATCGATTCTGGGCATCAGGTATACATCAGACACAGTTACTGCATTTACCTTCCGATAGTCCACACAGAAGCTCATGGTGCCATCCTGTTTTGGTACCAACACTACAGGGGATGACCATGGACTTTCTGATGGTACTATCAATCCCAACTCTAACATTTCTCTAATTTCTTTTGAGATGATTCGGGCTTGTTCTCCTTTGCCTTATATGGATGTGAAGTTATAGGTTTTGCATCACCCGTATTGATCTTATGAGTTATCAGCTCCTTTTTTCCTGGCACATCCCTAAATACATCCTGATGCTTTATCAATACATCTCTCAGTTGACACCTTTGACTTTCTGACAATTCTAAACACTTAGACACATCAGGTATGATACTTTGTTCCCTTAATTTTCCCCATTCTGTTACTGAATATGCTTTTGCCTCTTTTGTTACTACCCTAAAAATCAAATTTGTTCTCACATAATAGGGTTTTATTCTATTAACATGCACACACTTATATTTTCCTTCCTCCCCTACTTTCATTACCAGATAGTTCACATCAGACAGTTTCTTAAATATTACATAGGGACCTTCCCATGCCATGTGCATTTGCTTTTGGGATTTAGGCTTGAGTAAGAGCACTCTGTCTCCTTCTTTAAAGTTCCGATGTTTGGCCTTCGCATCTCGACTTTCTTTCTGTTTTTGTTGAGCTGACTCCAGATTTTTCGATGCCTCACCACGTACAATGTCTATATGTTCCTTTAGTCTCTCTATATAGTCCATAACATCTTCCTCCTGGATCTCCTCATCACCAGTCCAACTTGCACTTATGATGTCCATGGGTCCTCGCACTTTTCTGCCAAACAGAAATTCAAAAGGGCTATATCCCATGCTCTCCTGTGGGACTTATCGATACGCAAATAAAAGATGTTGTAACTGTTTATTCCAGTCTTTAGGGTTTTTGTAAACATATGTCTTGATCATATGTTTTAATGTCTTATTGAAGTTTTCAATTAATCCATTGCTCTGCGGATGATATGCCGTTGTGTTGCGATGTACAATGCCACAGCCTTTAAATAATTCTTTGATCAGCTTGGACATAAAATAAGTTCCTAGATCTGTCACAATTTCCTTGGGAAATCCAACTCTGGAAAAATAGTAAGCAGTCCATCAGCTACTGTTTTAGCTTGTAAGTCTCTTAAAGGTATTGTCTCTGGATACCTCGTAGCATAGTCGATGGCTGTTAAGATGTATTTATTTCCTTCTTTAGTGGCTTTGGATATGGGACCTATGATGTCAATTCCCATCTTCTCAAAGGGCACTTTTACTACAGGCACCGATTGTATAAGTCCTTTAGTTTTATCGTTGGCCTTCCCAATTAGCTGGCACACTTGGCACGACTGACAATATGCTTTGACCTCCTTTCCTATATTGGGCCAATAAAATTCTTGAATTCTTGCTTTCATCTTTTTAATTCCCAGATATCCTCCGAATGTTGTGTCATGGGCCATATTTATTCTTAGTCTGTACTTCTCCGGTACTACTGGCTGTTTGTTCACTTCAACAATATCACCACCCTTTCTCCTTCTGACAACTCTATACAATCTTTCATTCATAACTTGGAATGAACTAGACTTTTCAGATAATGGTCCACCAGCCTCACTTCTGGCTTGTTCCCATGACTCTCCTAAAGATTTATCTTTCTTCTGTTCCTTTAAGAACACTTCAGTCTGCTTATCTGAGAAGTTCATTTGCATAAGTTCACCACTCTCTTCTCTGTCTTGTGAAGTACTTGCTTCAACAGAGCCACCATCAACTTCCCCTGTCTCTGTTTTTCTTGTAACTATATTGACTCTTTGGCACTCTTCATATAGGTCATTTCCTATAATGAATGGAACTTCCAATTCCTTCATCACTCCAACTTGCCAAATTCCTTTGTATTTTTTATAAGTTACAGGGATTTCCACTACCGATGTCTCGAATGCTGGCCGATAGATTCCTTTTAATAGATATTTCTTATCAGGCACTATCTGTTCCGGGTTTATTAGTTGACTTTGGATTAGGGATACTTGAGCTCCTGAATCTCTTAATCCCAATATTTTCTTTCCATTTATTACTATCTCCGCTCTATAGTCATACTCTTCAACCTCTCTCACTTTCCACACTCGGAATACTTTACTGGTCTCAGCTGTTGATTTCATTCCACTCTTAACCTCCTCTGTATAGTGACCAGTCCCTTTATCTTTCTGTACCAACCTATTGTTTCTTGGAGGTGAAGTAACACTCTTCTCATTCCTCAACCTAGGGCACCTTGCTCTTATATGCCCTGGCTCTTGGCAATGGTAGCATGTGATCTTCTCATAACCCGGTCTTGTTACTTCCTTATTATAGTAATTACTCTTTCTCCCATATTGTTGGTCTGCCTTGTCCCTCCCTTCTTGGTCTTTATTTTTCCATAATGGCTGTGAGGGACTTGTAGCATTTTTGTATATATATTTGTTTCCTTTTTCCTCATACGATCTCTTATACGCCATGCCCAAGTTTTTCATCTCGTAATCAGTCTCCAGTTCATCAAGGACAATAGCCACTTGAGGCACACTCTCAATTTTTTTTTATCTTTGACATACCAGTGCATGTTTAGGGGCACCAGTTTATAAAACTGTTCCAATGCCACCAGATGTTTTAGCTGTTGGAATGTGCTAACCTGACTTCCTTCTATCCACTGATCAAGGGCTTTGTCCAATCGAGCTCCCAGCTGGACATAGGATTCTCCATTTCTTCTTTTTATCTCTCTATAGTTCTTCCTGCAGTGTTTAGGAGTGATCCCAAACCTAACTTTAACTCTTGCCTTGAATAGTCCATAATCATTTATTTCATCATTCCTCATATCAGCCAATATTAGCCAAGATTTAGCTCGCCAGATATAAAAGGCTTTAGATATGACATTTTACTTTCTTCTGGAATCTCTAGTTCCAAACAGGTTCTCTCAAATGCCAGAAGGAATGCTCCCACATCATCTTCTTTTTGGTACTTAGCAAATCTTTTTACTTTGGCAGATAAGTCATTGTAACTATTAGGCCTGGGTAACAACGGAAAAATTTGTTTCTAAAATCGATTTGTAATTGGGGTGTTTTTTTGTTTCGATATTTAAAATATTTACAAAATTTTCCAAAAAAAAGTTCAGTATTTACGAAATTTCGTTAATATTTACGAAATTTTGTAATTTGGCGGGAATAACGAATCGATTCGTTAAGATGGTGCCAGCGTTTTAGCGCATGCGCAAACCGTTAACGAAATTTTCGTTAATCGGGGAACCCTGAAATAACGAATCGATTTGTTAAGATGGCGCTCGCGTTAGCGCATGCGCAAACATTAACGAAATTAACGAAATTTCGTTATTCGTAAACCGTAAATAACGAATCGATTCGTTAAGATGGCGCCCGCGTTAGCGCAATGCAAAACAAAAAACCATGCAAACAAAAACATTTACAACATATTATACAGCTTCATTTAGATACATTTAGATGGGACATGGAACTCATTTTCTGTTTTTTTTTCATATACATTAGAAAATGAAAAGATATTGCATGAGCAGAATAGAAGGGAGTCAATTTTTTTTTTGCATTTATGATTTTTTTTCCTCCCTTACCCTCCCCCCTTCCCCCATATATTTTCTCTTGTCATCCACGGGTGTTGGTAATTAAAAGAAATGTAATAATTAAAAAACATATCTTAATAAAATAATATAACTAAACATAAACAATAATAACAATAATAAAATAATCAAATAGAATATAAATCAAATAGAATAAAAAGTTAAACAAAAAATTAAAATACAGTTGCTAAACAAGAAGCAAGGTAAGAAATTGAAATTAAATTACTTAAGACTGTAATAAATTATAATACATAAAAAATGTAATTATCATATTTTAACATAATACGAAATATAAATTATTTATTTTTTTATTTTATTTTTATTTATTTATAATATATATTAAGTTATAATGTCAAAAATTACAAATTAATTTTTAAAAATGCAGAAAGTAAATTAAATCAAAAGAACAAAGTATCATAAATTGCACTTTGAAACAACTATGAATATTAAATTATGGGAAATTATCTGGCTGGGCGGTTTTGTTCGACAATTTTGTAAATTGTTTTTTTTTATAACAGAACAATATTGACATTTCTTTCAAACCCGGAAGTATTTTTTCTAAATCGAAGCAGCATCCTCCTTCTTTTTTACGGACTTCCGCCCGTTCATAATTTCTGTAGCAGTTCTGCAAGTACGGAGAAATCCCCACAGAAATCAACCACCCAATTCAAGGGAACAATGGCTTCAAACTACAACAGAGGAGATTCCATCTGAACATGAGGAAGAACTTCCTGACTGTGAGAGCCGTTCAGCAGTGGAACTCTCTGCCCCGGAGGGAGTGTGGTGGAGGCTCCTTCTTTGGAAGCTTTTAAACAGAGGCTGGATGGCCATCTGTCAGGGGTGATTTAAATGCAATATTCCTGCTTCTTGGCAGAATGGGGTTGGACTGGATGGCCCAGGAGGTCTCTTCCAACTCTAGGATTTTATGATTCTATGGTACCTCAGCAAACTATAACTCTCATGATTCCATCGCATAGTCCATAGCTTCTTATTTTGTTCTTTCCACTCAAAAGAATTTATAATTCTAGTTCTTGCTAATAGGCAAAGAAGAATTGGAAAGAGAGTTTTAGGGCCGTAGTTGTTATTTCTTAAAGGAAAGGAAGTAAAATAATTTGGAAAAAGGCAATGCAAAGCTGTTGCCATAAACTGGATAATTAGGAGTTTTGCCTTTGTAATCACCCATTTTTATCTAGTTGCAAAGGAAATGCGTATGGGGCAATTTTTCTTAAAATACTTTTTTTTGTTCAGCATTTTTGGTCAAAAATTCCAAATAACTCCTTCAAAACAAGTCTGCCTAGCTGTTGCCTAGTTAATGCATTTACTTACTCCAGTTTTTTCTCTCTCCTGGAACCACAAAGATTTTTTTTCCATGGAGAGGGAACAGAAAGAATTCTTAATCTTTTACCAGCAGGAAATTCATTGCCTTTGAACCCAGTTCTTTAATTTCTATGCATTTTATTTGCAAAATAAGGGTTCCTTGACCATGCATCTCTTTAACTCCAGTTCTTGGGCAATTTTTCTTAAAATAACAGTTTTTTTGTTAAGCATTTTTGGCCAAAAACTCCCAATAACTCCTTCAAAACAAGTATATATCTTTCACAGTATATTGGCCGTCCCCCAGTGAGACAGACTGTAAGTCCTCCCGGGGTGGGCTCTTGACCCTGCCCCCCCGGGATTGACTGCCTTTTTGTCTGCTGAGAGAAGGCAGATACCCTTCCCGGCCTTCTCCCTCCCATGCCAGTGAGACAGACTGTAAGTCCTCCCGGGGTGGGCTCTTGACCCTGCCCCCCCCCCCCCCGGGATTGACTGCCTTTTTGTCTGCTGAGAGAAGGCCGATACCCTTCCCGGCCTTCTCCCTCCCATGCCAGTGAGACAAACTGTAAGTCCTCCCGGGGTGGGCTCTTGACCCTGCCCCCCCGGGATTGACTGCCTTTTTGTCTGCTGAGAGAAGGCCGATACCCTTCCCGGCCTTCTCCCTCCCATGCCAGTGAGACAGACTGTAAGTCCTCCCGGGGTGGGCTCTTGACTGTGCTCCCCCGGGATTGACTGCCTTTTTGTCTGCTGAGAGAAGGCCGATACCCTTCCCGGCCTTCTCCCTCCCATGCCAGTGAGACAGACTGTAAGTCCTCCCGGGGTGGGCTCTTGACCCTGCCCCCCCGGGATTGACTGCCTTTTTGTCTGCTGAGAGAAGGCCGATACCCTTCCCGGCCTTCTCCCTCCCGTGCCCTCCCGGGGGGACATTGCTCAGCCCCCCCCCCCCGGGAGTGTCATGGTGTGCACATTTCTTTCACAGCATATTGGCCGTCCCCCAGTGAGACAGACTGTAAGTCCTCCCGGGGTGGGCTCTTGACCCTGCCACCCCGGGATTGACTGCCTTTTTGTCTGCTGAGAGAAGGCTGATACCCTTCCCAGCCTTCTCCCTCCCATGCCAGAGAGACAGACTGTAAGTCCTCCCGGGGTGGGCTCTTGACCCTGCCCCCCCCCCCCGGGATTGACTGCCTTTTTGTCTGCTGAGAGAAGGCCGATACCCTTCCCGGCCTTCTCCCTCCCATGCCAGTGAGACAGTCTGTAAGTCCACCCGGGATGGGCTCTTGACCCTGCCCCCCCGGGATTGACTGCCTTTTTGTCTGCTGAGAGAAGGCCGATACCCTTCCCGGCCTTCTCCCTCCCATGCCAGTGAGACAGACTGTAAGTCCTCCCGGGGTGGGCTCTTGACCCTGCCCCCCCGGGATTGACTGCCTTTTTGTCTGCTGAGAGAAGGCCGATACCCTTCCCGGCCTTCTCCCTCCCATGCCAGTGAGACAGACTGTAAGTCCTCCCGGGGTGGGCTCTTGACCCTGCTCCCCCGGGATTGACTGCCTTTTTGTCTGCTGAGAGAAGGCCGATACCCTTCCCGGCCTTCTCCCTCCCATGCCAGTGAGACAGACTGTAAGTCCTCCCGGGGTGGGCTCTTGACCCTGCCCCCCCGGGATTGACTGCCTTTTTGTCTGCTGAGAGAAGGCCGATACCCTTCCCGGCCTTCTCCCTCCCATGCCAGTGAGACAGTCTGTAAGTCCTCCCGGGATGGGCTCTTGACCCTGCCCCCCCGGGATTGACTGCCTTTTTGTCTGCTGAGAGAAGGCCGATACCCTTTCCGGCCTTCTCCCTCCCATGCCAGAGAGACAGACTGTAAGTCCTCCCAGGGTGGGCTCTTGACCCTGCCCCCCCGGGATTGACTGCCTTTTTGTCTGCTGAGAGAAGGCCGATACCCTTCCCGGCCTTCTCCCTCCCATGCCAGTGAGACAGATTGTAAGTCCTCCCGGGGTGGGCTCTTGACCCTGATCCCCCGGGATTGACTGCCTTTTTGTCTGCTGAGAGAAGGCCGATACCCTTCCCGGCCTTCTCCCTCCCATGCCAGTGAGACAGACTGTAAGTCCTCCCGGGGTGGGCTCTTGACCCTGCCACCCCAGGATTGACTGCCTTTTTGTCTGCTGAGAGAAGGCCGATACCCTTCCCGGCCTTCTCCCTCCCATGCCAGAGAGACAGACTGTAAGTCCTCCCGGGGTGGGCTCTTGACCCTGCCCCCCCCGGGATTGACTGCCTTTTTGTCTGCTGAGAGAAGGCCGATACCCTTCCCGGCCTTCTCCCTCCCATGCCAGTGAGACAGACTGTAAGTCCTCCCGGGGTGGGCTCTTGACCCTGCCACCCCAGGATTGACTGCCTTTTTGTCTGCTGAGAGAAGGCCGATACCCTTCCCGGCCTTCTCCCTCCCATGCCAGAGAGACAGACTGTAAGTCCTCCCGGGGTGGGCTCTTGACCCTGCCCCCCCCCCGGGATTGACTGCCTTTTTGTCTGCTGAGAGAAGGCCGATACCCTTCCCGGCCTTCTCCCTCCCATGCCAGTGAGACAGACTGTAAGTCCTCCCGGGATGGGCTCTTGACCCTGCCCCCCCGGGATTGACTGCCTTTTTGTCTGCTGAGAGAAGGCCGATACCCTTCCCGGCCTTCTCCCTCCCATGCCAGTGAGACAGACTGTAAGTCCTCCCGGGGTGGGCTCTTGACTGTGCTCCCCCGGGATTGACTGCCTTTTTGTCTGCTGAGAGAAGGCCGATACCCTTCCCGGCCTTCTCCCTCCCATGCCAGTGAGACAGACTGTAAGTCCTCCCGGGGTGGGCTCTTGACCCTGCCACCCCAGGATTGACTGCCTTTTTGTCTGCTGAGAGAAGGCCGATACCCTTCCCGGCCTTCTCCCTCCCATGCCAGAGAGACAGACTGTAAGTCCTCCCGGGGTGGGCTCTTGACCCTGCCCCCCCGGGATTGACTGCCTTTTTGTCTGCTGAGAGAAGGCCGATACCCTTCCCGGCCTTCTCCCTCCCATGCCAGTGAGACAGACTGTAAGTCCTCCCGGGGTGGGCTCTTGACCCTGCCCCCCCGGGATTGACTGCCTTTTTGTCTGCTGAGAGAAGGCCGATACCCTTCCCGGCCTTCTCCCTCCCATGCCAGAGAGACAGACTGTAAGTCCTCCCGGGGTGGGCTCTTGACCCTGCCCCCCGGGATTGACTGCCTTTTTGTCTGCTGAGAGAAGGCCGATACCCTTCCCGGCCTTCTCCCTCCCATGCCAGTGAGACAGACTGTAAGTCCTCCCGGGGTGGGCTCTTGACCCTGCCCCCCCGGGATTGCCTGCCTTTTTGTCTGCTGAGAGAAGGCCGATACCCTTCCCGGCCTTCTCCCTCCCATGCCAGTGAGACAGACTGTAAGTCCTCCCTTGGTGGGCTCTTGACCCTGCCCCCCCGGGATTGACTGCCTTTTTGTCTGCTGAGAGAAGGCCGATACCCTTCCCGGCCTTCTCCCTCCCATGCCAGTGAGACAGACTGTAAGTCCTCCCGGGGTGGGCTCTTGACCCTGCCCCCCCGGGATTGACTGCCTTTTTGTCTGCTGAGAGAAGGCCGATACCCTTCCCAGCCTTCTCCCTTCCATGCCAGGGAGACAGACTGTAAGTCCTCCCGGGGTGGGCTCTTGACCCTGGCCCCTCCGGGATTGACTGCCTTTTTGCCTTCCAGCCTGTTGCAATCATGCAGTATGGTGGAACAGGAAGGTTTTCGCTGATTTGTTCAGTTCACCTCCTGGCACCATGGTACAATACAGTATCCCGAATTGCAAAACTTTCTCTTGAACAGTCATTGCAGCTTTGTTCGAGTGATGAGTACTTGCGAGAGATGATGAGAGACTGGATACGGCATACTCATTCCGGTGGTACTAACTCGGGATTCATGGTCACAGACGCAGGAAGGAACATGATCCGGGCGGTCCAAAGTGCCGGCTTCTCAAACGTAACATGCATGGCGCATTTGCTGCATAACTTTGTAAAAGATGGCTTCAAGGGGCCCGATGAGAACAGCGCCACCGCCGTCACTCAACTCATTGACCGCTGCTGAAGAATCGCGGCCTTCTTCCACCGTAGCTCTAAGTCCGCAAAAGTGGAGTGCCTCCCACAACACCGGTTACTGCAGGATGTCCCCAGCCGCTGGAATTCCACCTGCATCATGTTGGAGCGCATGGAACATCTTTGTCAGCCCAAGCTGGTCCCCAACAACCAGGAGTGGATGATCATCACTCAGCTGGTCGAGATCCTAGAACCATTCAAATTAGCCACCGAACATCTTTCAGCACAGAAAGCACTACTCAGCCATGTGATCCCTGTCGTCCTGCGTTTGAAGAGGCATTTAGAGTCACTGCGTGGACAAAGTACATTGCAATCGTCACCCTCCAACGTAACTTGCTCGACCCCCTTGCTGTGGAAAAGCTGGTCTTCTTGAAGGCCAACTTGCCAGTTTTGGGCTATCCTCAGATTGATTTGAATAGCATGGACCCGTAGATCACTACAGCCTTTTTTGTGGTAAGTCGCTGGGTGGACAAAGTACATTGCAATCTATGGCTGGGCCCCTGTTCACTCCACAGGCTTAGGAGGTGGTCAAAAAGTTGACTTTCGCCATCCGTAGACGTCTTCACATTTGGCTTTGGTGAAACAAAAGCTGTTTCACCCAGTTGTTGTGGCTGTCCTGCAGCTGTTTTTGCCGCACTACAGGGCAAGCATTTTGAAATTTTTCTTTTTTAAAAGTTTCACTGCTAAATATTTCTTTTATTCTTAAAAAAATATATATTTGAAAAAAAATGAAAACACTGCTGCACATTTGTCTTTGGTGAAACAAAAGCCGTTTCACCCAGTTTTTGTGTGCCCTGTGGCAGTTTCGCTGCACATCAGGGCAAGCATTTCATTTGTGTAGTTCCAACTAGTGCGGCCCATAAGCCAACACAAAATGCTTACAGTGCTCATTATTTGTGTAGTTCCAACCAGTGCGGCCCTTCTGCTGCGACCCCCTGTTGAAGACTGAAGGCCAAGTTGACACACATATTAACCACAATGAACCGGTTTATTGTCTTGCAAGATTTGGGGGAGGACAGACAACAGGCTGAAAGGTGTCCGGCAGGGGACGTCTGGGGAAAGGGTGTATGAAAGGGAGTTGGGGGGGGGGAGCGTATACAGGCGTGTATGAAAGGGAGTTGGGGGGGAGCGTATACAGGAGTAGAAGAGTGCCTCTATTCAAAAATGGAAAATTAACCAAATGCTCACCCTCTACAGCTAATACATGCCGACGAGCACTGACCTCAGGGATGCGTGTATGAAAGGGAGTTGGGGGGGGGAGCGTATACAGGAGTAGAAGAGTGCCTCTATTCAAAAATGGAAAATTAACCAAATGCTCGCCCTGTTGTGAAGCGTACACACTACACAGGAGTAGAGGAGTGCCTCTTTTCCGGGCACTTCAGAGGCGATGCCCAACAGGCTGAAAGGCGACCGGCAGGAAACGACTGAGGAAAGGGTGTATGAAAGGGAGGTGAGGGGGGGGGGAAGCCAGTAACTCTTAACTGAGTGTCCCGGGGGTCCGAAGGGTTTCCTTTGAAAAAACTTGATTTGAAAAAAACTTGATTAAAATCATCAATAAAAATTAAAATCATCAATAAAAAGAAGTGCTTCTACGAAAATGGGGACTGGCAGGGAATGAAGTTATCGGAGCATTTCTCTTTGGTGAAACAAAAGCTATTTCACCCAGTTGATTTGAATCTGTCATGGTTCCTAAGCTGGCCTAAAAAAAAACTTGCCTAAAAGTCGCCATAGAAATCATCAATAAAAACAAGTGGGGAAATGGTGTATGAAAGGGAGTGGGGGGGGGGGAGGGGGCAAGCCAGTAACGACTGGGGAAAGGGTGTATGAAATAATATGTATGTAAAATAAGTTTCCTGACTATGAATTTATACCGCAAAATAATTTTCCAGGCTATGCATTCATTTTTTTATGGAGTTGGGGGGTTGGGAAGCCATGCAAAGTCAAATTTCAACTTCTCTCGGTGCTCCCCCCGTACTCTTAACTGAGTGTCCCGGGGGTCCGTAGGGTTTCCTTTGAAAAAACTTGATTTGAAAAAAACTTGATTAAAATCATCAATAAAAATTAAAATCATCAATAAAAAGAAGTGCTTCCTTGAAAATGTAGAGGACCGAAGCAGAGAGACTCCCGAGGGTAGTCTGGGATTAAGTACTGGCCTACTCTCAGCAGCCAGGAAGACAGTTAGCACCCTCCCAAAATGTAATTCCAGCCTTATATGAGGGATGCGAGCAACTTCTCTGAACCCTGGTGTATGAAGGGGAGTTGGGGGGGAGGGTTCCCGAGTGTATCATTTATCAGTCCGAAAACAACCCGGGCTCGCCCGGCCACTTTGGTTACTCTAGATAACCTGGGTCCGATCGCATCAGGGCAATGTTCCCGCGTTTAGTACGCATCAGGGCACCCTCCCAAAATGTAATTCCAGCCTTGTATGAGGTTGTTTGGAATCTGTTATGGTTCCTTTGGTCGCTCCCCCCCGTTCCTTAGATATAACTGTGGTAATTCTTGGGTTTAATTTTAATTTTAATTTTAAAAACTTGACGAAAAGTCGCGATTAAAATCATCAATAAAAAGAAGTGCTTCCATGAAAATGTAGAGGACCGAAGCGTTTACTTTGAAAAAATTACTGTGGTCAAAGCTGGCCTAAAAAAAAACTTGCCTAAAAGTCGCCATAGAAATCATCAATAAAAACAAGTGGGGATATGGTGTATGAAAGGGAGTGGGGGGGGGAGGGGGCAAGCCAGTAACGACTGGGGAAAGGGTGTATGAAATAATATGTATGTAAAATAAGTTTCCTGACTATGAATTTATACCGCAAAATAATTTTCCTGGCTATGCATTCATTTTTTTATGGAGTTGGGGATCCGTGCATTTATAAAAAGAAGTGGGGAAATGGTGTATGAAAGGGAGTTGGGGGGTGGGAAGCGTACACACAGGAGTAGAGGAGTGCCTCTTTTCCGGGCACGCCAGAGGCGATGCCCAACAGGCTAAAAGGTGACCTTTTTTTTTTTTGGAATACTTTTTTTTAGAATACTTTCTTTGAATATTTTAGAATAAAATAAAATAAAGTATTTTATAAAATAAAGTAAAATTAAACGGAGATTGTAACACTTGCACCAGATATACGAAAAAGTAACAAAACAATTACTAAACTTGGAGACATGCATTTGATTCTTCATTGATCCTCAAACTATTACAAAATGGATCTATATTTCATTGTAAAATAATTGAAATACAAATCATTGACGAAATACAAAATTACCGAACGAAACTGGCCAACCTAAGTCTTTCGAGGAAACTGAAAGCAAAGTAAAATTGATTTTCAATAAGTGCCGGACCCCAAAGGGCCAATGTCTCCGCAATAAGTGCTGGGATGTTTTGAAAGTGCGGCCAATGTCCCCGCATGCAGCATGCGTGTGTCTGTGTAACTCATTTGAGGGTAAAGTAAAGCAAAGCAAAATTGATTCTCAATAAGTGCTGGGATTTATTACAAGTGCGGCCAATGTCCCCGCATGCAGCAGGTGTGTGTGTCTGTGTAACTCAGTTGAGGTAAAAGTAAAGAAATCATCAATAAAAAGTGGTAATGTAAGGCAACACAAAGCACAAAGCAAAGTAGTACGCATCAGGGAGTGTGGTGGAGGCTCCTTCTTTGGAAGCTTTTAAGCAGAGGCTGGATGGCCATTTGTCAGGGGTGATTTGAATGCAATATTCCTGCTTCTTGGCAGGGGGTTGGACTGGATGGCCCATGAGGTCTCTTCCAACTCTTTGATTCTATGATTCTAGGGCAATGTTCCCGCGTTGAGCAGGCAGTGGTAATGTAAGACAACACGAAGCACAAAGCAAAGTAGTACGCATCAGGACAATGTTCCCGCGTTCAGCAGGCAGTGGTAATGTAAGGCAACACAAAGCACAAAGTAGTATGCATCAGGGCAATGCAATCAGGGCAATGTAAGGGAGTTGGGGAAGGGGGAAGCGTACACAGGAGTACAGGAGTGCCTCTTCTCCTGGCACCCCAGAGGCGATGCCCAACAGGCTGAAAGGGGACTTGCAGGGAATGACTGGGGAAAGATGGGCAGAGACGCTGTGAAAGCAAAGTGCAGAAATGACAACCCCAGGGGCGGTAGGGAACGATGGCTCCCTTGTTATGAATGCCCTACGCAGGCGCCCTCTTTTCCGGGCACTCCAGAGGCGATGCCCAAAAGGCTGAAAGGGGAGTGGCCAGTAACGACTGGGGAAAGGGTGTATGAAAAAATATGTATGTAAAATAAGTTTCTTGATATATTGCAAAAGCTTCCCAAATCCATCTAGACTCTTGAAAGCTAAATGGATCTTGGGATCGAGCTGGCGGTCCGCCACGAGGCGAGCTACCGCCTGACCCAGTCCCTGCCTCTCGGCGCTTCCCCCATGCTCTTAAATGAGTGTCCCTGTGGTCCGAAGCGTTAACTTTGAAAAAACCTGCCAAAAGTCGCCATTAAAATCATCAATAAAAAGAAGTGCTTCCACGATACCGTCGTCGTTCCGACCACAAACGATGCCAAATAGCCATCCACCACAGGAGGCCATGGGCAAGTCAATATGGGCCGCACTGGTTGGAACGAAACAAATGAAATGCTTGCCCTGTAGCGGGGCAAAAACAGCCACAGGGCAAATGTGCAGCAGTGTTATTTTACTGTACACTGGAGTAGAGGAGTGCCTCTTTTCCAGGCACTCCAGAGGCGATGCCCAACAGGCTGAAAGGGGACCGGCAGGAAACAACTGGGGAAAGGGTGTATGAAAGGGAGTTGGGGGGCCTACACACAGCAGCCAAGAAGACATTTCAAACCAGAGAATTTGTACATTTTCCAAAACGAGCACTGTCTTATAGCACTTTGTGTTGGCAAAAGGAGCGCACTTTTCTTTTTTTGGAATATTTTTAGAATATTTAAAAATGGAAAATTAACAAAATGCTCGCCCTGTTGTGAAGCGTACACAGGAGTAAGTGCCTCTTTTACGGGCACCTCAGAGGCGATGCCCAACAGGCTGAAAGGGGACCGGCAGGAAACGACAGGGGAAAGGGTGTATGAAAGGGGTTTGCGGGGGGGGGGGAAGCGTACACAGGAGTCGAGGAGTGCCTGCCTCTTTTCCGGGCACCCCAGAGGCGATGCTCAACAGGCTGAAAGGGGACCGGCAGTAATCAAGGGGACTGAAAGGGGACTCACACAGTAATCAAGCAGTACTTGCCCGGAGACAAAGGAGGTAAAGAGGGAAGTTTGTTATGGGTGGATGCATAGCAGACAGATTGGAATTCCAGGAGCAGGGAGGGAACAACTGGGGAAAGGTTTAATAATAATAATAAGGAATAATCTAAATGCTTGCCGACAACAACTGTGCAAATATGCAGTGTATTCCTTTTTTTAAAGTTTTTTTTAAAAGAATAAAAGAAATTTGTGCAAATGTGCGGTGTATGAATTTTTTTTTAAATACTGTATAAAAAATTTTTTGGAATAAAAGAAATATTTAGCTGAAATTTATCAAAATACTTGCCCTGTAGTGGGGCAATATTTTTTAAATATTTTTTAGAATAAAAAAGCAAAAGTACCAATGGTGATCAATACGGGCAATCTTCCCACAGTAGTAATTTAAGGCAACACAAACCATGGTGATCAATAAGGGCAATGTTCCCGCATTCTACTAATAAATATTAAAATATAAGTCCCTTCATATTTATTGGGTTTTTCATTTTTTTTTGGTTTTTTGTGGGTTTTTTGTGGTATTTTTTTAAGAGGTAGCAGGTAGGTAGTTTGTTTATGGGTAAGGGAGTTCTGGGAGGGGGGAAGGGTATAATAAATAAATAAATAAATAAATAATAGCATCATTTTTGGGTGAGTTTCTTTGTTTTCCTTTGTTTAAGAATTAAATCAATAAATAATAGCAGCTGTTCTAGTTATAAATATTAAAATATAAGTCCCTTCATATTTATTGGGTTTTTCATAATTTTTTTTGGTTTTTTGTGGGGTTTTTTGTGGGTTTTTTTAAGAGGTAGCAGGTAGGTAGTTTGTTTATGGGTAAGGGAGTTCTGGGAGGGGGGAAGGGTATAATAAATAAATAAATAATAGCAGCATTTTTGGGTGAGTTTCTTTGTTTTCCTTTGTTTAAGAATTAAATCAATAAATAATAGCAGCTGTTCTAGTTATAAATATTAAAATATAAGTCCCTTCATATTTATTGGGTTTTTCATAAAAAAAATTTGGTTTTTTTGTGCGTTTTTTTGTGGGGGTTTTTTTAAGAGGTAGCAGGTAGGTAGTTTGTTTATGGGTAAGGGAGTTCTGGGAGGGGGGAAGGGTATAATAAATAAATAAATAAATAAATATTTACGAACGAACACAGCCACAGGACAGGGAGAAACGCACACACAGGCACACAAGATTCTTTTCTTTTTTTAGATTATTTTTTAAATATTTTGAAGAATAAAAGAAAGATATTTTTCAGAAATATTTAAAAATGGAAAATTAACACAAAGCAAGGTACAGGCAGTGGTAATGTAAGGCAACACAAAGCACAAAGTAGTACGCATCAGGGCAATGTTCCGCGTTCAGCAGGCAGTGGAAATGTAAGGCAACACAAAGCACAAAGTAGTACGCATCAGGGCAATGTTCCCACGTTCAGCAGGCAGTGGAAATGTAAGGCAACACAAAGCACAAAGCACAAAGTAGTACGCATCAGGGCAATGTTCCCGCGTTCAGCAGGCAGTGGAAATGTAGGGCAACACAAAGCACAAAGTAGTACGCATCAAGGCAATGTTCCCGCGTTCAGCAGGCAGTGGAAATGTAAGGCAACACAAAGCACAAAGCACAAAGTAGTACGCATCAGGGCAATGTTCCCGCGTTCAGCAGGCAGTGGAAATGTAAGGCAACACAAAGCACAAAGCACAAAGTAGTACGCATCAGGGCAATGTTCCCGCGTTCAGCAGGCAGTGGAAATGTAGGGCAGCACAAAGCTCAAAGTAGTACGCATCAAGGCAATGTTCCCGCGTTCAGCAGGCAGTGGTAATGTAAGGCAACACAAAGCACAAAGCACAAAGTAGTACGCATCAGGGCAATGTTCCCACGTTCAGCAGGCAGTGGAAATGTAAGGCAACACAAAGCACAAAGTAGTACGCATCAAGGCAATGTTCCTGCGTTCAGCAGGCAGTGGAAATGTAAGGCAACACAAAGCACAAAGCACAAAGTAGTATGCATCAGGACAATGTTCCCGCAAAGCAAAGTAGTACGCAGCAACTAAGTACAAAGCAACACTAAGGTGATCTACGGCACGGAGCAAGGGTTGCTGTCGAAATCTATCTCTGGGAAGCCCAAAACTGGCAAGTTGGCCTTTAAGAAGACCAGCTTTTCCACCGCAAGGGGGTCGAGCGAGGTACGTTGGAGGGTGACGACATCTCCTGCCAGGCTGAACACCCTCTCACTCTGCACGCTAGTTGGTGGGCAGCTGAGAAACTTGCGGGCTACGGTTGAGAGGTCAGGCCATGTATTGCTTTTTGAGGCCCAGTACGCCAATGGATCGCTGTCTACAATCTCCTGCGGCTCGTCAAAGTACCGATTGACAGAAAACTCTGCCGAGTCCATCTTTGCCGCCTGGGCCGACAAAGATGTTCCTTGCCCTACCATCAAAACGATACTGTCGCTTACGAAACGCTCTGCTCTCCTCTTTTTCAGCTGCAGTGCTCTTGCTTCATCCCTGATAGGTGGCAAGGTGGGACTGATGTCATCGGTGCTGCCGTAACCGCTGGTGTTTTGGGGAGTAACGGCAGAAGGAATTTGCTCTGAGCGTTCCCCCACCCTCCGAGAGTATTCTTCTCTCACGAGCGAGAGAAGTTCGGCCTTCCACTTTGGCAGTTCTTTGGGGCAGACAGAGTCCTTGATGCAAGGGTCGCAGAGTGCTGCCAAAACATGAGTCTTACTCTCCATCAACGGTAGAAGACGTTTACGGAGGGCGAAATTCAACTTTCTGACCACCTCCTGGGCCTGTGGAGTCAAGGGCCCAGCCATACACTGCAATGTACTTTGTCCAACCAGCGACTCCAAATGGCTCTTCAAACGCAAAATGATTGGGACCACATGGCTGAGTAGTGCTTTCTGTCCTGAAAGTTTTTCGGTGGCCAGTTTGAACGGTTCTAGGATCTCAACCAGCTGAGTGATGGTCATCCACTCCTGGTTGTTGGGGACCAGCTTGTTTATCGGAGCCGCAATTGACAGTGAGACAGCATGGACTGCCCTCTGTTGCTCCACCATGCGCTCCAACATGATGTAGGTGGAGTTCCAGTGGGTGGGGACATCCTGCAGTAACCAGTGTTGTGGGAGGCACTCCAGGATTTGCCTGTCACGCAGCAGTTTTGCAGACTTAGAGCTACGGTGGAAGAAGCCCGCGATTCTGCGGCAACGCTCAATGAGTTGAGAGACGGCGGTGGCGCTGTTCTCATCGGGCCCCTTGAACCCATCTTTTACGCTGTTATGCAGCAAGTGCGCCATGCATGTTACGTTTGTGAAGCCGGCACTACGCACTTGAGATGTACTCATGCTCGTGTTTGGACTGTCGGTGTTTGTGGAAGAGATTGTTGGTTGTTTCTGTGGCTCGCCCTCCAGCACCATGCAGTCCTCTTGATCACTAATTCCTGTGGTGGAAGCAGATTCCATATTGTCTTCATCCTCCGATTCCTCAGACACGTCCGCCTCCTCGCCCTCCTCTTCATAACAAGTAGGATCAGAGGTACTTGGAAGGACATCAGGATCTGAACGTAGAGTCTTTTGAACTGAGGAATAAGGTGGAGGTCCTGCCATCTCACAGCTGGTTGAACTGAGGAATAAGGTGGAGGTCCTGCCATCTCACAGCTGGTTGAATAACCATCTCGTTGGTTGAATGCTCCCTTCTTCTCAATGTGTCCATCTGCATTCCCCTGCCTCTCTTTGGTATTCGCGATAGCACTTGGCCCTTGCGACTAGAAAAGCCGGGAAGGAAGCGTTTCATCACAATGGTTGTGTAACTACACAAAGAATGAGCGAGCACTGTATTATATTCAAAAGAGAATATTCTTTTTTTGGAATATTTTTTGTATTTTTTTTAAGAATAAAACACAGGTATTTTCAGATAATGTTCAGAAATGGAAAATTGACCAAAAACTGGCCCTGATGTAGAGCTAACACAGGCAGGAGACAAGGCAATCGAGAGCACAAACCAACAGGAGGCTCTTTTTTTTTTTGGAATATTTTTTGTATTTTTTTATGAATAAAACACAGGTATTTTCAGATAATGTTCAGAAATGGAAAATTGACCAAAAACTGGCCCTGATGTAGACCTAACACAGGCAGGAGACAAGGCAATCGAGAGCACAAACCAACAGGAGACTCTTTTTTTTGGGAATATTTTTTGTATTTTTTTATGAATAAAACACAGGTATTTTCAGATAATGTTCAGAAATGGAAAATTGACCAAAAACTGGCCCTGATGTAGAGCTAACACAGGCAGGAGACAAGGCAATCGAGAGCACAAACCAACAGGGGGCTCTTTTTTTTTGCAATATTTTTTGTATTTTTTATGAATAAAACACAGGTATTTTCAGATAATGTTCAGAAATGGAAAATTGACCAAAAACTGGCCCTGATGTAGACCTAACCCAGGTAGGAGACAAGGCAATCGAGAGCACAAACCAACAGGAGACTCTTTTTTTTTTGGAATATTTTTTTTTGGAATATTTTTTATGAATAAAACACAGGTATTTTCAGATAATGTTCAGAAATGGAAAATTGACCAAAAACTGGCCCTGATGTAGTGCTAACACAGGCAGGAGACAAGGCAATTGAGAGCACAAACCAACAGAAGGCTCTCTTTTTTTTTGGAATATTTTTTGTATTTTTTTTATGAATAAAACACAGGTATTTTCAGATAATGTTCAGAAATGGAAAATTAGCCAAAAACTGGCCCTGATGTAGAGCTAACACAGGCAGGAGACAAGGCAATCGAGAGCACAAACCAACAGGAGGCTCTTTTTTTTGGAATATTTTTTGTATTTTTTTATGAATAAAACACAGGTATTTTCAGATAATGTTCAGAAATGGAAAATTGACCAAAAACTGGCCCTGATGTAGAGCTAACACAGGCAGGAGACAAGGCAATGGAGAGCACAAACCAACAGAAGGCTCTTTTTTTTGGAATATTTTTTGTATTTTTTTTATGAATAAAACACAGGTATTTTCAGATAATGTTCAGAAATGGAAAATTAGCCGAAAACTGGCCCTGATGTAGAGCTAACACAGGCAGGAGACAAGGCAATGGAGAGTACAAACCAACAGAAGGCTCTTTTTTTTGGAATATTTTTTGTATATTTTTATGAATAAAACACAGGTATTTTCAGATAATGTTCAGAAATGGAAAATTGACCAAAAACTGGCCCTGATGTAGTGCTAACACAGGCAGGAGACAAGGCAATTGAGAGCACAAACCAACAGGAAACAGTTTTCTTTTTTGGGAATATATTTTTTGTATTTTTTTATGAATAAAACACAGGTATTTTCAGATAATGTTCAGAAATGGAAAATTGACCAAAAACTGGCCCTGATGTAGAGCTAACACAGGCAGGAGACAAGGCAATTGAGAGCACAAACCAACAGAAGGCTCTCTTTTTTTTGGAATATTTTTTGTATATTTTTATGAATAAAACACAGGTATTTTCAGATAATGTTCAGAAATGGAAAATTAGCCAAAAACTGGCCCTGATGTAGAGCTAACACAGGCAGGAGACAAGGCAATTGAGAGCACAAACCAACAGGAGACTGTTTTCTTTTTTGGGAATATATTTTTTGTATTTTTTTATGAATAAAACACAGGTATTTTCAGAAAATGTTCAGAAATGGAAAATTGACCAAAAACTGGCCCTGATGTAGAGCTAACACAGGCAGGAGACAAGGCAATGGAGAGCACAAACCAACAGAAGGCTCTTTTTTTTGGAATATTTTTTTGTATTTTTTTTATGAATAAAACACAGGTATTTTCAGATAACGTTCAGAAATGGAAAATTAGCCAAAAACTGGCCCTGATGTAGAGCTAACACAGGCAGGAGACAAGGCAATGGAGAGCACAAACCAACAGAAGGCTCTTTTTTTTGGAATATTTTTTTGTATTTTTTTTATGAATAAAACACAGGTATTTTCAGATAACGTTCAGAAATGGAAAATTAGCCAAAAACTGGCCCTGATGTAGAGCTAACACAGGCAGGAGACAAGGCAATGGAGAGCACAAACCAACAGGGGGCTCTCTTTTTTTTGGAATATTTTTTGTATTTTTTTATGAATAAAACACAGGTATTTTCAGATAATGTTCAGAAATGGAAAATTGACCAAAAACTGGCCCTGATGTAGAGCTAACACAGGCAGGAGACAAGGCAATCGAGAGCACAAACCAACAGGAGGCTCTTTTTTTTTTGGAATATTTTTTGTATTTTTTTTTATGAATAAAACACAGGTATTTTCAGATAATGTTCAGAAATGGAAAATTGACCAAAAACTGGCCCTGATGTAGTGCTAACACAGGCAGGAGACAAGGCAATGGAGAGCACAAACCAACAGAAGGCTCTCTTTTTTTTGGAATATTTTTTGTATTTTTTTTTATGAATAAAACACAGGTATTTTCAGATAATGTTCAGAAATGGAAAATTGACCAAAAACTGGCCCTGATGTAGTGCTAACACAGGCAGGAGACAAGGCAATCGAGAGCACAAACCAACAGGAGGCTCTTTTTTTTTTTTTGGAATATTTTTTGTATTTTTTTATGAATAAAACACAGGTATTTTCAGAAAATGTTCAGAAATGGAAAATTGACCAAAAACTGGCCCTGATGTAGAGCTAACACAGGCAGGAGACAAGGCAATGGAGAGCACAAACCAACAGAAGGCTCTTTTTTTTGGAATATTTTTTTGTATTTTTTTTATGAATAAAACACAGGTATTTTCAGATAACGTTCAGAAATGGAAAATTAGCCAAAAACTGGCCCTGATGTAGAGCTAACACAGGCAGGAGACAAGGCAATGGAGAGCACAAACCAACAGAAGGCTCTTTTTTTTGGAATATTTTTTTGTATTTTTTTTATGAATAAAACACAGGTATTTTCAGATAACGTTCAGAAATGGAAAATTAGCCAAAAACTGGCCCTGATGTGGAGCTAACACAGGCAGGAGACAAGGCAATGGAGAGCACAAACCAACAAGAGGCTCTTTTTTTTTTGGAATATTTTTTGTATTTTTTTATGAATAAAACACAGGTATTTTCAGATAACGTTCAGAAATGGAAAATTAGCCAAAAACTGGCCCTGATGTAGAGCTAACACAGGCAGGAGACAAGGCAATGGAGAGCACAAACCAACAGAAGGCTCTTTTTTTTGGAATATTTTTTTGTATTTTTTTTATGAATAAAACACAGGTATTTTCAGATAACGTTCAGAAATGGAAAATTAGCCAAAAACTGGCCCTGATGTGGAGCTAACACAGGCAGGAGACAAGGCAATGGAGAGCACAAACAAACAGGGGGCTCTCTTTTTTTTGGAATATTTTTTGTATTTTTTTATGAATAAAACACAGGTATTTTCAGATAATGTTCAGAAATGGAAAATTGACCAAAAACTGGCCCTGATGTAGAGCTAACACAGGCAGGAGACAAGGCAATGGAGAGCACAAACCAACAGAAGGCTCTTTTTTTTTGGAATATTTTTTGTATTTTTTTTTATGAATAAAACACAGGTATTTTCAGATAATGTTCAGAAATGGAAAATTGACCAAAAACTGGCCCTGATGTAGTGCCAACACAGGCAGGAGACAAGGCAATCGAGAGCACAAACCAACAGGAGACTGTTTACTTTTTTGGGAATATTTTTTGTATTTTTTATGAATAAAACACAGGTATTTTCAGATAATGTTCAGAAATGGAAAATTGACCAAAAACTGGCCCTGATGTAGTGCTAACACAGGCAGGAGACAAGGCAATGGAGAGCACAAACCAACAGAAGGCTCTCTTTTTTTTGGAATATTTTTTGTATTTTTTTATGAATAAAACACAGGTATTTTCAGATAATGTTCAGAAATGGAAAATTGACCAAAAACTGGCCCTGATGTAGAGCTAACACAGGCAGGAGACAAGGCAATCGAGAGCACAAACCAACAGGAGGCTCTTTTTTTTGGAATATTTTTTGTATTTTTTTATGAATAAAACACAGGTATTTTCAGATAATGTTCAGAAATGGAAAATTGACCAAAAACTGGCCCTGATGTAGAGCTAACACAGGGAGGAGACAAGGCAATGGAGAGCACAAACCAACAGAAGGCTCTTTTTTTTGGAATATTTTTTGTATTTTTTTTATGAATAAAACACAGGTATTTTCAGATAATGTTCAGAAATGGAAAATTAGCCGAAAACTGGCCCTGATGTAGAGCTAACACAGGCAGGAGACAAGGCAATCGAGAGCACAAACCAACAGGAGGCTCTTTTTTTTGGAATATTTTTTGTATTTTTTTATGAATAAAACACAGGTATTTTCAGATAATGTTCAGAAATGGAAAATTGACCAAAAACTGGCCCTGATGTAGAGCTAACACAGGCAGGAGACAAGGCAATGGAGAGTACAAACCAACAGAAGGCTCTTTTTTTTGGAATATTTTTTGTATTTTTTTTATGAATAAAACACAGGTATTTTCAGATAATGTTCAGAAATGGAAAATTAGCCGAAAACTGGCCCTGATGTAGAGCTAACACAGGCAGGAGACAAGGCAATCGAGAGCACAAACCAACAGGAGGCTCTCTTTTTTGGAATATTTTTTGTATTTTTTTATGAATAAAACACAGGTATTTTCAGATAATGTTCAGAAATGGAAAATTAGCCAAAAACTGGCCCTGATGTAGAGCTAACACAGGCAGGAGACAAGGCAATGGAGAGCACAAACCAACAGGGGGCTCTCTTTTTTTTGGAATATTTTTTGTATTTTTTTATGAATAAAACACAGGTATTTTCAGATAATGTTCAGAAATGGAAAATTAGCCAAAAACTGGCCCTGATGTAGAGCTAACACAGGCAGGAGACAAGGCAATGGAGAGCACAAACCAACAGAAGGCTCTTTTTTTTTTGGAATATTTTTTGTATTTTTTTTTATGAATAAAACACAGGTATTTTCAGATAATGTTCAGAAATGGAAAATTGACCAAAAACTGGCCCTGATGTAGAGCTAACACAGGCAGGAGACAAGGCAATGGAGAGCACAAACCAACAGAAGGCTCTCTTTTTTTTGGAATATTTTTTGTATTTTTTTATGAATAAAACACAGGTATTTTCAGATAATGTTCAGAAATGGAAAATTAGCCAAAAACTGGCCCTGATGTAGAGCTAACACAGGCAGGAGACAAGGCAATGGAGAGCACAAACCAACAGGAGGCTCTTTTTTTTTGGAATATTTTTTGTATTTTTTTATGAATAAAACACAGGTATTTTCAGATAATGTTCAGAAATGGAAAATTGACCAAAAACTGGCCCTGATGTAGAGCTAACACAGGCAGGAGACAAGGCAATCGAGAGCACAAACCAACAGGAGGCTCTCTTTTTTGGAATATTTTTTGTATTTTTTTATGAATAAAACACAGGTATTTTCAGATAATGTTCAGAAATGGAAAATTAGCCAAAAACTGGCCCTGATGTAGAGCTAACACAGGCAGGAGACAAGGCAATGGAGAGCACAAACCAACAGGGGGCTCTCTTTTTTTTGGAATATTTTTTGTATTTTTTTATGAATAAAACACAGGTATTTTCAGATAATGTTCAGAAATGGAAAATTGACCAAAAACTGGCCCTGATGTAGAGCTAACACAGGCAGGAGACAAGGCAATGGAGAGCACAAACCAACAGAAGGCTCTTTTTTTTTTGGAATATTTTTTGTATTTTTTTTATGAATAAAACACAGGTATTTTCAGATAATGCTCAGAAATGGAAAATTGACCAAAAACTGGCCCTGATGTAGAGCTAACACAGGCAGGAGACAAGGCAATGGAGAGCACAAACCAACAGGGGGCTCTCTTTTTTTTGGAATATTTTTTGTATTTTTTCATGAATAAATCACAGGTATTTTCAGATAATGTTCAGAAATGGAAAATTGACCAAAAACTGGCCCTGATGTAGAGCTAACACAGGCAGGAGACAAGTCAATGGAGAGCACAAACCAACAGAAGGCTCTTTTTTTGGGAATATTTTTTGTATTTTTTTTATGAATAAAACACAGGTATTTTCAGATAATGTTCAGAAATGGAAAATTGACCAAAAACTGGCCCTGATGTAGAGCTAACACAGGCAGGAGACAAGGCAATGGAGAGCACAAACCAACAGGAGGCTCTTTTTTTTTGGAATATTTTTGGTATTTTTTTTATGAATAAAACACAGGTATTTTGAGATAATGTTCAGAAATGGAAAATTAGCCAAAAACTGGCCCTGATGTAGAGCTAACACAGGCAGGAGACAAGGCAATGGAGAGTACAAACCAACAGAAGGCTCTATTTTTTGGAATATTTTTTGTATTTCTTTATGAATAAAACACAGGTATTTTCAGATAATGTTCAGAAATGGAAAATTGACCAAAAACTGGCCCTGATGTACAGCTAACACAGGCAGGAGACAAGGCAATGGAGAGCACAAACCAACAGAAGGCTCTCTTTTTTGGAATATTTTTTTTTTATGAATAAAACACAGGTATTTTGAGATAATGTTCAGAAATGGAAAATTAGCCAAAAACTGGCCCTGATGTAGAGCTAACACAGGCAGGAGACAAGGCAATCGAGAGCACAAACCAACAGGAGGCTCTTTTTTTTTTGGAATATTTTTTGTATTTTTTATGAAGAAAACACAGGTATTTTCAGATAATGTTCAGAAATGGAAAATTGACCAAAAACTGGCCCTGATGTAGACCTAACCCAGGTAGGAGACAAGGCAATGGAGAGCACAAACCAACAGGAGGCTCTTATTTTTGAAATATTTTTTTTATTTTTTTATGAATAAAACACAGGTATTTTCAGATAATGTTCAGAAATGGAAAATTAGCCAAAAACTGGCCCTGATGTAGTGCTAACACAGGCAGGAGACAAGGCAATGGAGAGCACAAACCAACAGGAGGCTCTTTTTTTTTTGGAATATTTTTTGTATTTTTTTATGAATAAAACACAGGCATTTTCAGATAATGTTCAGAATGGAAAATTGACCAAAAACTGGCCCTGATGTAGAGCTAACACAGGCAGGAGACAAGGCAATGGAGAGCACAAACCAACAGAAGGCTCTTTTTTTTGGAATATTTTTTGTATTTTTTTATGAATAAAACACAGGTATTTTCAGATAATGTTCAGAAATGGAAAATTGACCAAAAACTGGCCCTGATGTACAGCTAACACAGGCAGGAGACAAGGCAATGGAGAGCACAAATCAACAGGAGGCTCTTTTTTTTTTGGAATATTTTTTGTATTTTTTTAATGAATAAAGCACAGGTATTTTGAGATAATGTTCAGAAATGGAAAATTAGCCAAAAACTGGCCCTGATGTAGAGCTAACACAGGCAGGAGACAAGGCAATGGAGAGCACAAACCAACAGGAGGCTCTTTTTTTTTTGGAATATTTTTTGTATTTTTTTATGAATAAAACATAGGTATTTTGAGATAATGTTCAGAAATGGAAAATTGACCAAAAACTGGCCCTGATGTAGAGCTAACACAGGCAGGAGACAAGGCAATCGAGAGCACAAACCAACAGGAGGCTCTTTTTTTTGCAATATTTTTTGTATTTTTTATGAAGAAAACACAGGTATTTTCAGATAATGTTCAGAAATGGAAAATTGACCAAAAACTGGCCCTGATGTAGAGCTAACACAGGCAGGAGACAAGGCAATGGAGAGTACAAACCAACAGAAGGCTCTCTTTTTTTTGGAATATTTTTTGTATTTTTTTATGAATAAAACACAGGTATTTTCAGATAATGTTCAGAAATGGAAAATTGACCAAAAACTGGCCCTGATGTACAGCTAACACAGGCAGGAGACAAGGCAATGGAGAGCACAAACCAACAGGAGGCTCTTTTTTTTGGAATATTTTTTGTATTTTTTTATGAATAAAACACAGGTATTTTCAGATAATGTTCAGAAATGGAAAATTGACCAAAAACTGGCCCTGATGTAGAGCTAACACAGGCAGGAGACAAGGCAATGGAGAGCACAAACCAACAGAAGGCTCTCTTTTTTTTGGAATATTTTTTTTTTATGAATAAAACACAGGTATTTTGAGATAATGTTCAGAAATGGAAAATTAGCCAAAAACTGGCCCTGATGTAGAGCTAACACAGGCAGGAGACAAGGCAATCGAGAGCACAAACCAACAGGAGGCTCTTTTTTTTTTGGAATATTTTTTGTATTTTTTATGAAGAAAACACAGGTATTTTCAGATAATGTTCAGAAATGGAAAATTGACCAAAAACTGGCCCTGATGTAGACCTAACCCAGGTAGGAGACAAGGCAATGGAGAGCACAAACCAACAGGAGGCTCTTTTTTTTGAAATATTTTTTGTATTTTTTTATGAATAAAACAAAGGTATTTTCAGATAATGTTCAGAAATGGAAAATTGACCAAAAACTGGCCCTGATGTGGAGCTAACACAGGCAGGAGACAAGGCAATGGAGAGCACAAACCAACAGAAGGCTCTTTTTTTTTTGGAATATTTTTTGTATTTTTTTATGAATAAAACACAGGCATTTTCAGATAATGTTCAGAATGGAAAATTGACCAAAAACTGGCCCTGATGTAGAGCTAACACAGGCAGGAGACAAGGCAATGGAGAGCACAAACCAACAGGGGGCTCTCTTTTTTTTGGAATATTTTTTGTATTTTTTTATGAATAAAACACAGGTATTTTCAGATAATGTTCAGAAATGGAAAATTGACCAAAAACTGGCCCTGATGTGGAGCTAACACAGGCAGGAGACAAGGCAATGGAGAGCACAAACCAACAGGAGGCTCTTTTTTTTTTTGGAATATTTTTTGTATTTTTTTATGAATAAAACACAGGCATTTTCAGATAATGTTCAGAATGGAAAATTGACCAAAAACTGGCCCTGATGTAGAGCTAACACAGGCAGGAGACAAGGCAATGGAGAGCACAAACCAACAGGGGGCTCTCTTTTTTTTGGAATATTTTTTGTATTTTTTTATGAATAAAACACAGGTATTTTCAGATAATGTTCAGAAATGGAAAATTGACCAAAAACTGGCCCTGATGTACAGCTAACACAGGCAGGAGACAAGGCAATGGAGAGCACAAATCAACAGGAGGCTCTCTTTTTTGGAATATTTTTTGTATTTTTTTAATGAATAAAGCACAGGTATTTTGAGATAATGTTCAGAAATGGAAAATTAGCCAAAAACTGGCCCTGATGTAGAGCTAACACAGGCAGGAGACAAGGCAATGGAGAGCACAAACCAACAGGAGGCTCTTTTTTTTTTGGAATATTTTTTGTATTTTTTTATGAATAAAACATAGGTATTTTGAGATAATGTTCAGAAATGGAAAATTGACCAAAAACTGGCCCTGATGTAGAGCTAACACAGGCAGGAGACAAGGCAATCGAGAGCACAAACCAACAGGAGGCTCTTTTTTTTGCAATATTTTTTGTATTTTTTATGAAGAAAACACAGGTATTTTCAGATAATGTTCAGAAATGGAAAATTGACCAAAAACTGGCCCTGATGTAGACCTAACCCAGGTAGGAGACAAGGCAATGGAGAGCACAAACCAACAGAAGGCTCTTTTTTTTGGAATATTTTTTGTATTTTTTTATGAATAAAACAAAGGTATTTTCAGATAATGTTCAGAAATGGAAAATTGACCAAAAACTGGCCCTGATGTACAGCTAACACAGGCAGGAGACAAGGCAATGGAGAGCACAAATCAACAGGAGGCTCTCTTTTTTGGAATATTTTTTGTATTTTTTTAATGAATAAAGCACAGGTATTTTGAGATAATGTTCAGAAATGGAAAATTAGCCAAAAACTGGCCCTGATGTAGAGCTAACACAGGCAGGAGACAAGGCAATGGAGAGCACAAACCAACAGGAGGCTCTTTTTTTTTTGGAATATTTTTTGTATTTTTTTATGAATAAAACATAGGTATTTTGAGATAATGTTCAGAAATGGAAAATTGACCAAAAACTGGCCCTGATGTAGAGCTAACACAGGCAGGAGACAAGGCAATCGAGAGCACAAACCAACAGGAGGCTCTTTTTTTTGCAATATTTTTTGTATTTTTTATGAAGAAAACACAGGTATTTTCAGATAATGTTCAGAAATGGAAAATTGACCAAAAACTGGCCCTGATGTAGACCTAACCCAGGTAGGAGACAAGGCAATGGAGAGCACAAACCAACAGAAGGCTCTTTTTTTTGGAATATTTTTTGTATTTTTTTATGAATAAAACAAAGGTATTTTCAGATAATGTTCAGAAATGGAAAATTGACCAAAAACTGGCCCTGATGTAGTGCTAACACAGGCAGGAGACAAGGCAATTGAGAGCACAAACCAACAGGAGGCTGTTTTCTTTTTTGGGAATATATTTTTTGTATTTTTTTATGAATAAAACACAGGTATTTTCAGATAATGTTCAGAAATGGAAAATTGACCAAAAACTGGCCCTGATGTGGAGCTAACACAGGCAGGAGACAAGGCAATGGAGAGCACAAACCAACAGAAGGCTCTCTTTTTTGGAATATTTTTTTTTTATGAATAAAACACAGGTATTTTCAGATAATGTTCAGAATGGAAAATTGACCAAAAACTGGCCCTGATGTAGAGCTAACACAGGCAGGAGACAAGGCAATGGAGAGCACAAACCAACAGGGGGCTCTCTTTTTTTTGGAATATTTTTTGTATTTTTTTATGAATAAAACACAGGTATTTTCAGATAATGTTCAGAAATGGAAAATTGACCAAAAACTGGCCCTGATGTAGAGCTAACACAGGCAGGAGACAAGGCAATTGAGAGCACAAACCAACAGAAGGCTCTCTTTTTTTTGGAATATTTTTTGTATTTTTTTATGAATAAAACACAGGTATTTTCAGATAATGTTCAGAAATGGAAAATTGACCAAAAACTGGCCCTGATGTAGAGCTAACACAGGCAGGAGACAAGGCAATTGAGAGCACAAACTAACAGGGGGCTCTCTTTTTTTTGGAATATTTTTTGTATTTTTTTATGAATAAAACACAGGTATTTTCAGATAATGTTCAGAAATGGAAAATTGACCAAAAACTGGCCCTGATGTAGAGCTAACACAGGCAGGAGACAAGGCAATGGAGAGCACAAACCAACAGAAGGCTCTCTTTTTTTTGGAATATTTTTTGTATTTTTTTATGAATAAAACACAGGTATTTTCAGATAATGTTCAGAAATGGAAAATTGACCAAAAACTGGCCCTGATGTACAGCTAACACAGGCAGGAGACAAGGCAATGGAGAGCACAAACCAACAGAAGGCTCTCTTTTTTTTGGAATATTTTTTTTTTATGAATAAAACACAGGTATTTTGAGATAATGTTCAGAAATGGAAAATTAGCCAAAAACTGGCCCTGATGTAGAGCTAACACAGGCAGGAGACAAGGCAATCGAGAGCACAAACCAACAGGAGGCTCTTTTTTTTGCAATATTTTTTGTATTTTTTATGAAGAAAACACAGGTATTTTCAGATAATGTTCAGAAATGGAAAATTGACCAAAAACTGGCCCTGATGTAGAGCTAACACAGGCAGGAGACAAGGCAATCGAGAGCACAAACCAACAGGAGGCTCTTTTTTTTGCAATATTTTTTGTATTTTTTATGAAGAAAACACAGGTATTTTCAGATAATGTTCAGAAATGGAAAATTGACCAAAAACTGGCCCTGATGTAGACCTAACCCAGGTAGGAGACAAGGCAATGGAGAGCACAAACCAACAGGAGGCTGTTTTCTTTTTTGGGAATATATTTTTTGTATTTTTTAATGAATAAAACACAGGTATTTTCAGATAATGTTCAGAAATGGAAAATTGACCAAAAACTGGCCCTGATGTGGAGCTAACACAGGCAGGAGACAAGGCAATGGAGAGCACAAACCAACAGGGGGCTCTCTTTTTTTTGGAATATTTTTTGTATTTTTTTATGAATAAAACACAGGTATTTTCAGATAATGTTCAGAAATGGAAAATTGACCAAAAACTGGCCCTGATGTAGAGCTAACACAGGCAGGAGACAAGGCAATGGAGAGCACAAACCAACAGGAGGCTCTTTTTTTTGGAATATTTTTTGTATTTTTTTATGAATAAAACACAGGTATTTTCAGATAATGTTCAGAAATGGAAAATTGACCAAAAACTGGCCCTGATGTACAGCTAACACAGGCAGGAGACAAGGCAATGGAGAGCACAAACCAACAGGGGGCTCTCTTTTTTTTGGAATATTTTTTGTATTTTTTTATGAATAAAACACAGGTATTTTCAGATAATGTTCAGAAATGGAAAATTGACCAAAAACTGGCCCTGATGTACAGCTAACACAGGCAGGAGACAAGGCAATGGAGAGCACAAACCAACAGGAGGCTCTCTTTTTTGGAATATTTTTTGTATTTTTTTTATGAATAAAACACAGGTATTTTGAGATAATGTTCAGAAATGGAAAATTAGCCAAAAACTGGCCCTGATGTAGAGCTAACACAGGCAGGAGACAAGGCAATGGAGAGCACAAACCAACAGGAGGCTCTTTTTTTTTTGGAATATTTTTTGTATTTTTTTATGAATAAAACATAGGTATTTTGAGATAATGTTCAGAAATGGAAAATTGACCAAAAACTGGCCCTGATGTAGAGCTAACACAGGCAGGAGACAAGGCAATCGAGAGCACAAACCAACAGGAGGCTCTTTTTTTTGCAATATTTTTTGTATTTTTTATGAAGAAAACAAAGGTATTTTCAGATAATGTTCAGAAATGGAAAATTGACCAAAAACTGGCCCTGATGTAGACCTAACCCAGGTAGGAGACAAGGCAATGGAGAGCACAAACCAACAGAAGGCTCTTTTTTTTGGAATATTTTTTGTATTTTTTTATGAATAAAACAAAGGTATTTTCAGATAATGTTCAGAAATGGAAAATTGACCAAAAACTGGCCCTGATGTAGTGCTAACACAGGCAGGAGACAAGGCAATTGAGAGCACAAACCAACAGGAGGCTCTCTTTTTTTTGGAATATTTTTTGTATTTTTTTATGAATAAAACACAGGTATTTTCAGATAATGTTCAGAATGGAAAATTGACCAAAAACTGGCCCTGATGTGGAGCTAACACAGGCAGGAGACAAGGCAATTGAGAGCACAAACCAACAGAAGGCTCTCTTTTTTTTGGAATATTTTTTGTATTTTTTTATGAATAAAACACAGGTATTTTCAGATAATGTTCAGAATGGAAAATTGACCAAAAACTGGCCCTGATGTGGAGCTAACACAGGCAGGAGACAAGGCAATTGAGAGCACAAACCAACAGAAGGCTCTCTTTTTTTTGGAATATTTTTTGTATTTTTTTATGAATAAAACACAGGTATTTTCAGATAATGTTCAGAATGGAAAATTGACCAAAAACTGGCCCTGATGTGGAGCTAACACAGGCAGGAGACAAGGCAATTGAGAGCACAAACCAACAGAAGGCTCTCTTTTTTTTGGAATATTTTTTGTATTTTTTTATGAATAAAACACAGGTATTTTCAGATAATGTTCAGAATGGAAAATTGACCAAAAACTGGCCCTGATGTGGAGCTAACACAGGCAGGAGACAAGGCAATTGAGAGCACAAACCAACAGAAGGCTCTCTTTTTTTTGGAATATTTTTTGTATTTTTTTATGAATAAAACACAGGTATTTTCAGATAATGTTCAGAAATGGAAAATTGACCAAAAACTGGCCCTGATGTAGAGCTAACACAGGCAGGAGACAAGGCAATGGAGAGCACAAACCAACAGGAGGCTCTTTTTTTGGAATATTTTTTGTATTTTTTTATTAAGAAAACACAGGTATTTTCAGATAATGTTCAGAAATGGAAAATTGACCAAAAACTGGCCCTGATGTAGACCTAACCCAGGTAGGAGACAAGGCAATGGAGAGCACAAACCAACAGAAGGCTCTCTTTTTTTTGGAATATTTTTTGTATTTTTTTATGAATAAAACACAGGTATTTTCAGATAATGTTCAGAATGGAAAATTGACCAAAAACTGGCCCTGATGTGGAGCTAACACAGGCAGGAGACAAGGCAATGGAGAGCACAAACCAACAGGAGGCTCTTTTTTTTTTGAATATTTTTTTGTATTTTTTTTATGAATAAAACACAGGTATTTTCAGATAATGTTCAGAAATGGAAAATTGACCAAAAACTGGCCCTGATGTAGAGCTAACACAGGCAGGAGACAAGGCAATCGAGAGCACAAACCAACAGGAGGCTCTCTTTTTTTTGGAATATTTTTTGTATTTTTTTTATGAATAAAACACAGGTATTTTCAGATAATGTTCAGAATGGAAAATTGACCAAAAACTGGCCCTGATGTGGAGCTAACACAGGCAGGAGACAAGGCAATTGAGAGCACAAACCAACAGAAGGCTCTCTTTTTTTTGGAATATTTTTTGTATTTTTTTATGAATAAAACACAGGTATTTTCAGATAATGTTCAGAATGGAAAATTGACCAAAAACTGGCCCTGATGTGGAGCTAACACAGGCAGGAGACAAGGCAATTGAGAGCACAAACCAACAGAAGGCTCTCTTTTTTTTGGAATATTTTTTGTATTTTTTTATGAATAAAACACAGGTATTTTCAGATAATGTTCAGAATGGAAAATTGACCAAAAACTGGCCCTGATGTGGAGCTAACACAGGCAGGAGACAAGGCAATTGAGAGCACAAACCAACAGAAGGCTCTCTTTTTTTTGGAATATTTTTTGTATTTTTTTATGAATAAAACACAGGTATTTTCAGATAATGTTCAGAAATGGAAAATTGACCAAAAACTGGCCCTGATGTAGAGCTAACACAGGCAGGAGACAAGGCAATGGAGAGCACAAACCAACAGGAGGCTCTTTTTTTGGAATATTTTTTGTATTTTTTTATTAAGAAAACACAGGTATTTTCAGATAATGTTCAGAAATGGAAAATTGACCAAAAACTGGCCCTGATGTAGACCTAACCCAGGTAGGAGACAAGGCAATTGAGAGCACAAACCAACAGAAGGCTCTCTTTTTTTTGGAATATTTTTTGTATTTTTTTATGAATAAAACACAGGTATTTTCAGATAATGTTCAGAATGGAAAATTGACCAAAAACTGGCCCTGATGTGGAGCTAACACAGGCAGGAGACAAGGCAATTGAGAGCACAAACCAACAGAAGGCTCTCTTTTTTTTGGAATATTTTTTGTATTTTTTTATGAATAAAACACAGGTATTTTCAGATAATGTTCAGAAATGGAAAATTGACCAAAAACTGGCCCTGATGTAGAGCTAACACAGGCAGGAGACAAGGCAATGGAGAGCACAAACCAACAGGAGGCTCTTTTTTTTTTGAATATTTTTTTGTATTTTTTTTATGAATAAAACACAGGTATTTTCAGATAATGTTCAGAAATGGAAAATTGACCAAAAACTGGCCCTGATGTAGAGCTAACACAGGCAGGAGACAAGGCAATCGAGAGCACAAACCAACAGGAGGCTCTCTTTTTTTTGGAATATTTTTTGTATTTTTTTTATGAATAAAACACAGGTATTTTCAGATAATGTTCAGAATGGAAAATTGACCAAAAACTGGCCCTGATGTGGAGCTAACACAGGCAGGAGACAAGGCAATCGAGAGCACAAACCAACAGGAGGCTCTCTTTTTTTTGGAATATTTTTTGTATTTTTTTTATGAATAAAACACAGGTATTTTCAGATAATGTTCAGAAATGGAAAATTGACCAAAAACTGGCCCTGATGTAGAGCTAACATAGGCAGGAGACAAGGCAATGGAGAGCACAAACCAACAGGAGGCTCTTTTTTTTGGAATATTTTTTGTATTTTTTTTATGAATAAAACTCAGGTATTTTCAGATAATGTTCAGAAATGGAAAATTGACCAAAAACTGGCCCTGATGTAGACCTAACCCAGGTAGGAGACAAGGCAATGGAGAGCACAAACCAACAGAAGGCTCTTTTTTTTGGAATATTTTTTGTATTTTTTTATGAATAAAACAAAGGTATTTTCAGATAATGTTCAGAAATGGAAAATTGACCAAAAACTGGCCCTGATGTAGTGCTAACACAGGCAGGAGACAAGGCAATTGAGAGCACAAACCAACAGGAGGCTGTTTTCTTTTTTGGGAATATATTTTTTGTATTTTTTTATGAATAAAACACAGGTATTTTCAGATAATGTTCAGAAATGGAAAATTGACCAAAAACTGGCCCTGATGTAGAGCTAACACAGGCAGGAGACAAGGCAATGGAGAGCACAAACCAACAGAAGGCTCTCTTTTTTTTGGAATATTTTTTGTATTTTTTTATGAATAAAACACAGGTATTTTCAGATAATGTTCAGAAATGGAAAATTGACCAAAAACTGGCCCTGATGTAGAGCTAACACAGGCAGGAGACAAGGCAATGGAGAGCACAAACCAACAGGAGGCTCTTTTTTTGGAATATTTTTTGTATTTTTTTATTAAGAAAACACAGGTATTTTCAGATAATGTTCAGAAATGGAAAATTGACCAAAAACTGGCCCTGATGTAGACCTAACCCAGGTAGGAGACAAGGCAATGGAGAGCACAAACCAACAGAAGGCTCTTTTTTTTTGGAATATTTTTTGTATTTTTTTATGAATAAAACAAAGGTATTTTCAAATAATGTTCAGAAATGGAAAATTGACCAAAAACTGGCCCTGATGTAGTGCTAACACAGGCAGGAGACAAGGCAATTGAGAGCACAAACCAACAGGAGGCTCTCTTTTTTTTGGAATATTTTTTGTATTTTTTTATGAATAAAACACAGGTATTTTCAGATAATGTTCAGAATGGAAAATTGACCAAAAACTGGCCCTGATGTAGAGCTAACACAGGCAGGAGACAAGGCAATGGAGAGCACAAACCAACAGGGGGCTCTCTTTTTTTTGGAATATTTTTTGTATTTTTTTATGAATAAAACACAGGTATTTTCAGATAATGTTCAGAAATGGAAAATTGACCAAAAACTGGCCCTGATGTAGAGCTAACACAGGCAGGAGACAAGGCAATTGAGAGCACAAACCAACAGAAGGCTCTCTTTTTTTTGGAATATTTTTTGTATTTTTTATGAATAAAACACAGGTATTTTCAGATAATGTTCAGAAATGGAAAATTGACCAAAAACTGGCCCTGATGTAGAGCTAACACAGGCAGGAGACAAGGCAATCGAGAGCACAAACCAACAGGAGGCTCTTTTTTTTTGGAATATTTTTTGTATTTTTTTTATGAATAAAACTCAGGTATTTTCAGATAATGTTCAGAAATGGAAAATTGACCAAAAACTGGCCCTGATGTAGAGCTAACACAGGCAGGAGACAAGGCAATTGAGAGCACAAACCAACAGAAGGCTCTCTTTTTTTTGGAATATTTTTTGTATTTTTTTATGAATAAAACACAGGTATTTTCAGATAATGTTCAGAAATGGAAAATTAGCCAAAAACTGGCCCTGATGTAGAGCTAACACAGGCAGGAGACAAGGCAATTGAGAGCACAAACCAACAGAAGGCTCTTTTTTTTTGGAATATTTTTTGTATTTTTTTTATGAATAAAACACAGGTATTTTCAGATAATGTTCAGAAATGGAAAATTGACCAAAAACTGGCCCTGATGTAGTGCTAACACAGGCAGGAGACAAGGCAATTGAGAGCACAAACCAACAGGAGGCTCTTTTTTTTTGGAATATTTTTTGTATTTTTTTTATGAATAAAACACAGGTATTTTCAGATAATGTTCAGAAATGGAAAATTGACCAAAAACTGGCCCTGATGTAGAGCTAACATAGGCAGGAGACAAGGCAATGGAGAGCACAAACCAACAGGAGGCTCTTTTTTTTGGAATATTTTTTGTATTTTTTTTATGAATAAAACTCAGGTATTTTCAGATAATGTTTAGAAATGGAAAATTGACCAAAAACTGGCCCTGATGTAGAGCTAACACAGGCAGGAGACAAGGCAATCGAGAGCACAAACCAACAGGAGGCTCTTTTTTTTTGGAATATTTTTTGTATTTTTTTTATGAATAAAACACAGGTATTTTCAGATAATGTTCAGAAATGGAAAATTGACCAAAAACTGGCCCTGATGTAGAGCTAACACAGGCAGGAGACAAGGCAATCGAGAGCACAAACCAACAGGAGGCTGTTTTCTTTTTTGGGAATATATTTTTTGTATTTTTTTATGAATAAAACACAGGTATTTTCAGATAATGTTCAGAAATGGAAAATTGACCAAAAACTGGCCCTGATGTAGTGCTAACACAGGCAGGAGACAAGGCAATGGAGAGCACAAACCAACAGAAGGCTCTCTTTTTTTTGGAATATTTTTTGTATTTTTTTATGAATAAAACACAGGTATTTTCAGATAATGTTCAGAAATGGAAAATTGACCAAAAACTGGCCCTGATGTAGAGCTAACACAGGCAGGAGACAAGGCAATGGAGAGCACAAACCAACAGGAGGCTCTTTTTTTGGAATATTTTTTGTATTTTTTTATTAAGAAAACACAGGTATTTTCAGATAATGTTCAGAAATGGAAAATTGACCAAAAACTGGCCCTGATGTAGACCTAACCCAGGTAGGAGACAAGGCAATGGAGAGCACAAACCAACAGAAGGCTCTTTTTTTTGGAATATTTTTTGTATTTTTTTATGAATAAAACAAAGGTATTTTCAAATAATGTTCAGAAATGGAAAATTGACCAAAAACTGGCCCTGATGTAGTGCTAACACAGGCAGGAGACAAGGCAATTGAGAGCACAAACCAACAGGAGGCTCTCTTTTTTTTGGAATATTTTTTGTATTTTTTTATGAATAAAACACAGGTATTTTCAGATAATGTTCAGAATGGAAAATTGACCAAAAACTGGCCCTGATGTAGAGCTAACACAGGCAGGAGACAAGGCAATGGAGAGCACAAACCAACAGGAGGCTCTTTTTTTGGAATATTTTTTGTATTTTTTTATGAATAAAACACAGGTATTTTCAGATAATGTTCAGAAATGGAAAATTGACCAAAAACTGGCCCTGATGTAGAGCTAACACAGGCAGGAGACAAGGCAATCGAGAGCACAAACCAACAGAAGGCTCTCTTTTTTTTGGAATATTTTTTGTATTTTTTTATGAATAAAACACAGGTATTTTCAGATAATGTTCAGAAATGGAAAATTGACCAAAAACTGGCCCTGATATAGAGCTAACATAGGCAGGAGACAAGGCAATGGAGAGCACAAACCAACAGGAGGCTCTTTTTTTTGGAATATTTTTTGTATTTTTTTTATGAATAAAACAAAGGTATTTTCAAATAATGTTCAGAAATGGAAAATTGACCAAAAACTGGCCCTGATGTAGTGCTAACACAGGCAGGAGACAAGGCAATTGAGAGCACAAACCAACAGGAGGCTCTCTTTTTTTTGGAATATTTTTTGTATTTTTTTATGAATAAAACACAGGTATTTTCAGATAATGTTCAGAATGGAAAATTGACCAAAAACTGGCCCTGATGTGGAGCTAACACAGGCAGGAGACAAGGCAATGGAGAGCACAAACCAACAGGGGGCTCTCTTTTTTTTGGAATATTTTTTGTATTTTTTTATGAATAAAACACAGGTATTTTCAGATAATGTTCAGAATGGAAAATTGACCAAAAACTGGCCCTGATGTAGAGCTAACACAGGCAGGAGACAAGGCAATGGAGAGCACAAACCAACAGAAGGCTCTCTTTTTTTTGGAATATTTTTTGTATTTTTTTATGAATAAAACACAGGTATTTTCAGATAATGTTCAGAAATGGAAAATTGACCAAAAACTGGCCCTGATGTAGAGCTAACACAGGCAGGAGACAAGGCAATCGAGAGCACAAACCAACAGGAGGCTCTTTTTTTTTGGAATATTTTTTGTATTTTTTTTATGAATAAAACACAGGTATTTTCAGATAATGTTCAGAAATGGAAAATTGACCAAAAACTGGCCCTGATGTAGAGCTAACACAGGCAGGAGACAAGGCAATCGAGAGCACAAACCAACAGGAGGCTCTTTTTTTTTTTTGGAATATTTTTTGTATTTTTTTTATGAATAAAACACAGGTATTTTCAGATAATGTTCAGAAATGGAAAATTGACCAAAAACTGGCCCTGATGTAGAGCTAACATAGGCAGGAGACAAGGCAATGGAGAGCACAAACCAACAGGAGGCTCTTTTTTTTGGAATATTTTTTGTATTTTTTTTATGAATAAAACTCAGGTATTTTCAGATAATGTTCAGAAATGGAAAATTGACCAAAAACTGGCCCTGATGTAGAGCTAACACAGGCAGGAGACAAGGCAATGGAGAGCACAAACCAACAGAAGGCTCTTTTTTTTTGGAATATTTTTTGTATTTTTTTATGAATAAAACAAAGGTATTTTCAGATAATGTTCAGAAATGGAAAATTGACCAAAAACTGGCCCTGATGTAGTGCTAACACAGGCAGGAGACAAGGCAATTGAGAGCACAAACCAACAGGAGGCTGTTTTCTTTTTTGGGAATATATTTTTTGTATTTTTTTATGAATAAAACACAGGTATTTTCAGATAATGTTCAGAAATGGAAAATTGACCAAAAACTGGCCCTGATGTAGAGCTAACACAGGCAGGAGACAAGGCAATGGAGAGCACAAACCAACAGGAGGCTCTTTTTTTGGAATATTTTTTGTATTTTTTTATTAAGAAAACACAGGTATTTTCAGATAATGTTCAGAAATGGAAAATTGACCAAAAACTGGCCCTGATGTAGACCTAACCCAGGTAGGAGACAAGGCAATGGAGAGCACAAATCAACAGAAGGCTCTTTTTTTTGGAATATTTTTTGTATTTTTTTATGAATAAAACAAAGGTATTTTCAAATAATGTTCAGAAATGGAAAATTGACCAAAAACTGGCCCTGATGTAGAGCTAACACAGGCAGGAGACAAGGCAATTGAGAGCACAAACCAACAGGAGGCTCTCTTTTTTTTGGAATATTTTTTGTATTTTTTTATGAATAAAACACAGGTATTTTCAGATAATGTTCAGAATGGAAAATTGACCAAAAACTGGCCCTGATGTAGAGCTAACACAGGCAGGAGACAAGGCAATGGAGAGCACAAACCAACAGGGGGCTCTCTTTTTTTTGGAATATTTTTTGTATTTTTTTATGAATAAAACACAGGTATTTTCAGATAATGTTCAGAAATGGAAAATTGACCAAAAACTGGCCCTGATGTAGAGCTAACACAGGCAGGAGACAAGGCAATCGAGAGCACAAACCAACAGGAGGCTCTTTTTTTTTTGGAATATTTTTTGTATTTTTTTTATGAATAAAACACAGGTATTTTCAGATAATGTTCAGAAATGGAAAATTGACCAAAAACTGGCCCTGATGTAGAGCTAACACAGGCAGGAGACAAGGCAATCGAGAGCACAAACCAACAGGAGGCTCTTTTTTTTTTGGAATATTTTTTGTATTTTTTTTATGAATAAAACACAGGTATTTTCAGATAATGTTCAGAATGGAAAATTGACCAAAAACTGGCCCTGATGTGGAGCTAACACAGGCAGGAGACAAGGCAATTGAGAGCACAAACCAACAGAAGGCTCTCTTTTTTTTGGAATATTTTTTGTATTTTTTTATGAATAAAACACAGGTATTTTCAGATAATGTTCAGAAATGGAAAATTGACCAAAAACTGGCCCTGATGTAGAGCTAACACAGGCAGGAGACAAGGCAATGGAGAGCACAAACCAACAGGGGGCTCTCTTTTTTTTGGAATATTTTTTGTATTTTTTTATGAATAAAACACAGGTATTTTCAGATAATGTTCAGAAATGGAAAATTGACCAAAAACTGGCCCTGATGTAGAGCTAACACAGGCAGGAGACAAGGCAATTGAGAGCACAAACCAACAGAAGGCTCTCTTTTTTTTGGAATATTTTTTGTATTTTTTTATGAATAAAACACAGGTATTTTCAGATAATGTTCAGAAATGGAAAATTGACCAAAAACTGGCCCTGATGTAGAGCTAACACAGGCAGGAGACAAGGCAATCGAGAGCACAAACCAACAGGAGGCTCTTTTTTTTTGGAATATTTTTTGTATTTTTTTTATGAATAAAACACAGGTATTTTCAGATAATGTTCAGAAATGGAAAATTGACCAAAAACTGGCCCTGATGTAGAGCTAACATAGGCAGGAGACAAGGCAATGGAGAGCACAAACCAACAGGAGGCTCTTTTTTTTGGAATATTTTTTGTATTTTTTTTATGAATAAAACTCAGGTATTTTCAGATATTGTTCAGAATGGAAAATTGACCAAAAACTGGCCCTGATGTAGACCTAACCCAGGTAGGAGACAAGGCAATGGAGAGCACAAACCAACAGAAGGCTCTTTTTTTTGGAATATTTTTTGTATTTTTTTATGAATAAAACAAAGGTATTTTCAAATAATGTTCAGAAATGGAAAATTGACCAAAAACTGGCCCTGATGTAGTGCTAACACAGGCAGGAGACAAGGCAATTGAGAGCACAAACCAACAGGAGGCTCTCTTTTTTTTGGAATATTTTTTGTATTTTTTTATGAATAAAACACAGGTATTTTCAGATAATGTTCAGAATGGAAAATTGACCAAAAACTGGCCCTGATGTAGAGCTAACACAGGCAGGAGACAAGGCAATGGAGAGCACAAACCAACAGGGGGCTCTCTTTTTTTTGGAATATTTTTTGTATTTTTTTATGAATAAAACACAGGTATTTTCAGATAATGTTCAGAAATGGAAAATTGACCAAAAACTGGCCCTGATGTAGAGCTAACACAGGCAGGAGACAAGGCAATGGAGAGCACAAACCAACAGAAGGCTCTCTTTTTTTTGGAATATTTTTTGTATTTTTTTATGAATAAAACACAGGTATTTTCAGATAATGTTCAGAAATGGAAAATTGACCAAAAACTGGCCCTGATGTAGAGCTAACACAGGCAGGAGACAAGGCAATCGAGAGCACAAACCAACAGGAGGCTCTTTTTTTTTTGGAATATTTTTTGTATTTTTTTTATGAATAAAACACAGGTATTTTCAGATAATGTTCAGAATGGAAAATTGACCAAAAACTGGCCCTGATGTGGAGCTAACACAGGCAGGAGACAAGGCAATTGAGAGCACAAACCAACAGAAGGCTCTCTTTTTTTTGGAATATTTTTTGTATTTTTTTATGAATAAAACACAGGTATTTTCAGATAATGTTCAGAAATGGAAAATTGACCAAAAACTGGCCCTGATGTAGAGCTAACATAGGCAGGAGACAAGGCAATGGAGAGCACAAACCAACAGGAGGCTCTTTTTTTTTGGAATATTTTTTGTATTTTTTTTATGAATAAAACACAGGTATTTTCAGATAATGTTCAGAAATGGAAAATTGACCAAAACCAGGCCCTGATGTAGACCTAACCCAGGTAGGAGACAAGGCAATGGAGAGCACAAACCAACAGAAGGCTCTTTTTTTTGGAATATTTTTTGTATTTTTTTATGAATAAAACAAAGGTATTTTCAAATAATGTTCAGAAATGGAAAATTGACCAAAAACTGGCCCTGATGTAGTGCTAACACAGGCAGGAGACAAGGCAATTGAGAGCACAAACCAACAGGAGGCTCTCTTTTTTTTGGAATATTTTTTGTATTTTTTTATGAATAAAACACAGGTATTTTCAGATAATGTTCAGAATGGAAAATTGACCAAAAACTGGCCCTGATGTAGAGCTAACACAGGCAGGAGACAAGGCAATGGAGAGCACAAACCAACAGGAGGCTCTTTTTTTTTGGAATATTTTTTGTATTTTTTTTATGAATAAAACACAGGTATTTTCAGATAATGTTCAGAAATGGAAAATTGACCAAAACCTGGCCCTGATGTAGACCTAACCCAGGTAGGAGACAAGGCAATGGAGAGCACAAACCAACAGAAGGCTCTTTTTTTTGGAATATTTTTTGTATTTTTTTATGAATAAAACAAAGGTATTTTCAAATAATGTTCAGAAATGGAAAATTGACCAAAAACTGGCCCTGATGTAGTGCTAACACAGGCAGGAGACAAGGCAATTGAGAGCACAAACCAACAGGAGGCTCTCTTTTTTTTGGAATATTTTTTGTATTTTTTTATGAATAAAACACAGGTATTTTCAGATAATGTTCAGAATGGAAAATTGACCAAAAACTGGCCCTGATGTAGAGCTAACACAGGCAGGAGACAAGGCAATGGAGAGCACAAACCAACAGGGGGCTCTCTTTTTTTTGGAATATTTTTTGTATTTTTTTATGAATAAAACACAGGTATTTTCAGATAATGTTCAGAAATGGAAAATTGACCAAAAACTGGCCCTGATGTAGAGCTAACACAGGCAGGAGACAAGGCAATGGAGAGCACAAACCAACAGAAGGCTCTCTTTTTTTTGGAATATTTTTTGTATTTTTTTATGAATAAAACACAGGTATTTTCAGATAATGTTCAGAAATGGAAAATTGACCAAAAACTGGCCCTGATGTAGAGCTAACACAGGCAGGAGACAAGGCAATCGAGAGCACAAACCAACAGGAGGCTCTTTTTTTTTTGGAATATTTTTTGTATTTTTTTTATGAATAAAACACAGGTATTTTCAGATAATGTTCAGAAATGGAAAATTGACCAAAAACTGGCCCTGATGTAGAGCTAACACAGGCAGGAGACAAGGCAATCGAGAGCACAAACCAACAGGAGGCTCTTTTTTTTTTGGAATATTTTTTGTATTTTTTTTATGAATAAAACACAGGTATTTTCAGATAATGTTCAGAATGGAAAATTGACCAAAAACTGGCCCTGATGTAGAGCTAACACAGGCAGGAGACAAGGCAATGGAGAGCACAAACCAACAGGGGGCTCTCTTTTTTTTGGAATATTTTTTGTATTTTTTTATGAATAAAACACAGGTATTTTCAGATAATGTTCAGAAATGGAAAATTGACCAAAAACTGGCCCTGATGTAGAGCTAACACAGGCAGGAGACAAGGCAATTGAGAGCACAAACCAACAGAAGGCTCTCTTTTTTTTGGAATATTTTTTGTATTTTTTTATGAATAAAACACAGGTATTTTCAGATAATGTTCAGAAATGGAAAATTGACCAAAAACTGGCCCTGATGTAGAGCTAACACAGGCAGGAGACAAGGCAATCGAGAGCACAAACCAACAGGAGGCTCTTTTTTTTTGGAATATTTTTTGTATTTTTTTTATGAATAAAACACAGGTATTTTCAGATAATGTTCAGAAATGGAAAATTGACCAAAAACTGGCCCTGATGTAGAGCTAACATAGGCAGGAGACAAGGCAATGGAGAGCACAAACCAACAGGAGGCTCTTTTTTTTGGAATATTTTTTGTATTTTTTTTATGAATAAAACTCAGGTATTTTCAGATAATGTTCAGAAATGGAAAATTGACCAAAAACTGGCCCTGATGTAGACCTAACCCAGGTAGGAGACAAGGCAATGGAGAGCACAAACCAACAGAAGGCTCTTTTTTTTGGAATATTTTTTGTATTTTTTTATGAATAAAACACAGGTATTTTCAGATAATGTTCAGAAATGGAAAATTGACCAAAAACTGGCCCTGATGTAGTGCTAACACAGGCAGGAGACAAGGCAATTGAGAGCACAAACCAACAGGAGGCTGTTTTCTTTTTTGGGAATATATTTTTTGTATTTTTTTATGAATAAAACACAGGTATTTTCAGATAATGTTCAGAAATGGAAAATTGACCAAAAACTGGCCCTGATGTGGAGCTAACACAGGCAGGAGACAAGGCAATGGAGAGCACAAACCAACAGAAGGCTCTCTTTTTTTTGGAATATTTTTTGTATTTTTTTATGAATAAAACACAGGTATTTTCAGATAATGTTCAGAATGGAAAATTGACCAAAAACTGGCCCTGATGTGGAGCTAACACAGGCAGGAGACAAGGCAATGGAGAGCACAAACCAACAGGAGGCTCTTTTTTTGGAATATTTTTTGTATTTTTTTATTAAGAAAACACAGGTATTTTCAGATAATGTTCAGAAATGGAAAATTGACCAAAAACTGGCCCTGATGTAGACCTAACCCAGGTAGGAGACAAGGCAATGGAGAGCACAAACCAACAGAAGGCTCTTTTTTTTGGAATATTTTTTGTATTTTTTTATGAATAAAACAAAGGTATTTTCAAATAATGTTCAGAAATGGAAAATTGACCAAAAACTGGCCCTGATGTAGTGCTAACACAGGCAGGAGACAAGGCAATGGAGAGCACAAACCAACAGGAGGCTCTCTTTTTTTTGGAATATTTTTTGTATTTTTTTATGAATAAAACACAGGTATTTTCAGATAATGTTCAGAATGGAAAATTGACCAAAAACTGGCCCTGATGTAGAGCTAACACAGGCAGGAGACAAGGCAATGGAGAGCACAAACCAACAGGGGGCTCTCTTTTTTTTGGAATATTTTTTGTATTTTTTTATGAATAAAACACAGGTATTTTCAGATAATGTTCAGAAATGGAAAATTGACCAAAAACTGGCCCTGATGTAGAGCTAACACAGGCAGGAGACAAGGCAATTGAGAGCACAAACCAACAGAAGGCTCTCTTTTTTTTGGAATATTTTTTGTATTTTTTTATGAATAAAACACAGGTATTTTTAGATAATGTTCAGAAATGGAAAATTGACCAAAAACTGGCCCTGATGTAGAGCTAACACAGGCAGGAGACAAGGCAATCGAGAGCACAAACCAACAGGAGGCTCTTTTTTTTTGGAATATTTTTTGTATTTTTTTTATGAATAAAACTCAGGTATTTTCAGATAATGTTCAGAAATGGAAAATTGACCAAAAACTGGCCCTGATGTAGAGCTAACACAGGCAGGAGACAAGGCAATTGAGAGCACAAACCAACAGAAGGCTCTCTTTTTTTTGGAATATTTTTTGTATTTTTTTATGAATAAAACACAGGTATTTTCAGATAATGTTCAGAAATGGAAAATTAGCCAAAAACTGGCCCTGATGTAGAGCTAACACAGGCAGGAGACAAGGCAATCGAGAGCACAAACCAACAGGAGGCTCTTTTTTTTTGGAATATTTTTTGTATTTTTTTTATGAATAAAACACAGGTATTTTCAGATAATGTTTAGAAATGGAAAATTGACCAAAAACTGGCCCTGATGTAGAGCTAACACAGGCAGGAGACAAGGCAATCGAGAGCACAAACCAACAGGAGGCTCTCTTTTTTTTGGAATATTTTTTGTATTTTTTTTATGAATAAAACTCAGGTATTTTCAGATAATGTTCAGAAATGGAAAATTGACCAAAAACTGGCCCTGATGTAGAGCTAACACAGGCAGGAGACAAGGCAATGGAGAGCACAAACCAACAAGAGGCTCTTTTTTTGGAATATTTTTTGTATTTTTTTTATGAATAAAACACAGGTATTTTCAGATAATGTTCAGAAATGGAAAATTGACCAAAAACTGGCCCTGATGTAGAGCTAACACAGGCAGGAGACAAGGCAATCGAGAGCACAAACCAACAGGAGGCTCTTTTTTTTTGGAATATTTTTTGTATTTTTTTTATGAATAAAACACAGGTATTTTCAGATAATGTTCAGAAATGGAAAATTGACCAAAAACTGGCCCTGATGTAGAGCTAACACAGGCAGGAGACAAGGCAATCGAGAGCACAAACCAACAGGAGGCTCTTTTTTTTTTGGAATATTTTTTGTATTTTTTTTATGAATAAAACACAGGTATTTTCAGATAATGTTCAGAAATGGAAAATTGACCAAAAACTGGCCCTGATGTAGACCTAACCCAGGTAGGAGACAAGGCAATGGAGAGCACAAACCAACAGAAGGCTCTTTTTTTTGGAATATTTTTTGTATTTTTTTATGAATAAAACAAAGGTATTTTCAGATAATGTTCAGAAATGGAAAATTGACCAAAAACTGGCCCTGATGTAGTGCTAACACAGGCAGGAGACAAGGCAATTGAGAGCACAAACCAACAGGAGGCTGTTTTCTTTTTTGGGAATATATTTTTTGTATTTTTTTATGAATAAAACACAGGTATTTTCAGATAATGTTCAGAAATGGAAAATTGACCAAAAACTGGCCCTGATGTAGAGCTAACACAGGCAGGAGACAAGGCAATTGAGAGCACAAACCAACAGAAGGCTCTCTTTTTTTTGGAATATTTTTTGTATTTTTTTATGAATAAAACACAGGTATTTTCAGATAATGTTCAGAAATGGAAAATTGACCAAAAACTGGCCCTGATGTAGAGCTAACACAGGCAGGAGACAAGGCAATCGAGAGCACAAACCAACAGGAGGCTCTTTTTTTTTGGAATATTTTTTGTATTTTTTTTATGAAGAAAACACAGGTATTTTCAGATAATGTTCAGAAATGGAAAATTGACCAAAAACTGGCCCTGATGTAGACCTAACCCAGGTAGGAGACAAGGCAATGGAGAGCACAAACCAACAGAAGGCTCTTTTTTTTGGAATATTTTTTGTATTTTTTTATGAATAAAACAAAGGTATTTTCAGATAATGTTCAGAAATGGAAAATTGACCAAAAACTGGCCCTGATGTAGAGCTAACACAGGCAGGAGACAAGGCAATTGAGAGCACAAACCAACAGGAGGCTCTCTTTTTTTTGGAATATTTTTTGTATTTTTTTATGAATAAAACACAGGTATTTTCAGATAATGTTCAGAATGGAAAATTGACCAAAAACTGGCCCTGATGTAGAGCTAACACAGGCAGGAGACAAGGCAATCGAGAGCACAAACCAACAGGAGGCTGTTTTCTTTTTTGGGAATATATTTTTTGTATTTTTTTATGAATAAAACACAGGTATTTTCAGATAATGTTCAGAAATGGAAAATTGACCAAAAACTGGCCCTGATGTAGAGCTAACACAGGCAGGAGACAAGGCAATTGAGAGCACAAACCAACAGAAGGCTCTCTTTTTTTTGGAATATTTTTTGTATTTTTTTATGAATAAAACACAGGTATTTTCAGATAATGTTCAGAAATGGAAAATTGACCAAAAACTGGCCCTGATGTAGAGCTAACATAGGCAGGAGACAAGGCAATGGAGAGCACAAACCAACAGGAGGCTCTTTTTTTTGGAATATTTTTTGTATTTTTTTTATGAATAAAACTCAGGTATTTTCAGATAATGTTCAGAAATGGAAAATTGACCAAAAACTGGCCCTGATGTAGACCTAACCCAGGTAGGAGACAAGGCAATGGAGAGCACAAACCAACAGAAGGCTCTTTTTTTTGGAATATTTTTTGTATTTTTTTATGAATAAAACAAAGGTATTTTCAGATAATGTTCAGAAATGGAAAATTGACCAAAAACTGGCCCTGATGTAGTGCTAACACAGGCAGGAGACAAGGCAATTGAGAGCACAAACCAACAGGAGGCTGTTTTCTTTTTTGGGAATATATTTTTTGTATTTTTTTATGAATAAAACACAGGTATTTTCAGATAATGTTCAGAATGGAAAATTGACCAAAAACTGGCCCTGATGTAGAGCTAACACAGGCAGGAGACAAGGCAATTGAGAGCACAAACCAACAGAAGGCTCTCTTTTTTTTGGAATATTTTTTGTATTTTTTTATGAATAAAACACAGGTATTTTCAGATAATGTTCAGAATGGAAAATTGACCAAAAACTGGCCCTGATGTGGAGCTAACACAGGCAGGAGACAAGGCAATTGAGAGCACAAACCAACAGGAGGCTCTTTTTTTTTGGAATATTTTTTGTATTTTTTTATGAATAAAACACAGGTATTTTCAGATAATGTTCAGAATGGAAAATTGACCAAAAACTGGCCCTGATGTAGAGCTAACACAGGCAGGAGACAAGGCAATTGAGAGCACAAACCAACAGAAGGCTCTCTTTTTTTTGGAATATTTTTTGTATTTTTTTATGAATAAAACACAGGTATTTTCAGATAATGTTCAGAAATGGAAAATTGACCAAAAACTGGCCCTGATGTAGAGCTAACACAGGCAGGAGACAAGGCAATGGAGAGCACAAACCAACAGGAGGCTCTTTTTTTGGAATATTTTTTGTATTTTTTTATTAAGAAAACACAGGTATTTTCAGATAATGTTCAGAAATGGAAAATTGACCAAAAACTGGCCCTGATGTAGACCTAACCCAGGTAGGAGACAAGGCAATGGAGAGCACAAACCAACAGAAGGCTCTTTTTTTTGGAATATTTTTTGTATTTTTTTATGAATAAAACAAAGGTATTTTCAAATAATGTTCAGAAATGGAAAATTGACCAAAAACTGGCCCTGATGTGGAGCTAACACAGGCAGGAGACAAGGCAATTGAGAGCACAAACCAACAGGAGGCTCTTTTTTTTGGAATATTTTTTGTATTTTTTTATGAATAAAACACAGGTATTTTCAGATAATGTTCAGAAATGGAAAATTGACCAAAAACTGGCCCTGATGTAGAGCTAACACAGGCAGGAGACAAGGCAATGGAGAGCACAAACCAACAGAAGGTTCTTTTTTTTTGGAATATTTTTTGTATTTTTTTTATGAATAAAACACAGGTATTTTCAGATAATGTTCAGAAATGGAAAATTGACCAAAGACTGGCCCTGATGTAGTGCTAACACAGGCAGGAGACAAGGCAATGGAGAGCACAAACCAACAGAAGGCTCTCTTTTTTTTGGAATATTTTTTGTATTTTTTTATGAATAAAACACAGGTATTTTCAGATAATGTTCAGAAATGGAAAATTGACCAAAAACTGGCCCTGATGTAGAGCTAACACAGGCAGGAGACAAGGCAATCGAGAGCACAAACCAACAGGAGGCTCTTTTTTTTGGAATATTTTTTGTATTTTTTTATGAATAAAACACAGGTATTTTCAGATAATGTTCAGAAATGGAAAATTGACCAAAAACTGGCCCTGATGTAGAGCTAACACAGGCAGGAGACAAGGCAATGGAGAGTACAAACCAACAGAAGGCTCTTTTTTTTGGAATATTTTTTGTATTTTTTTTATGAATAAAACACAGGTATTTTCAGATAATGTTCAGAAATGGAAAATTAGCCGAAAACTGGCCCTGATGTAGAGCTAACACAGGCAGGAGACAAGGCAATCGAGAGCACAAACCAACAGGAGGCTCTCTTTTTTGGAATATTTTTTGTATTTTTTTATGAATAAAACACAGGTATTTTCAGATAATGTTCAGAAATGGAAAATTAGCCAAAAACTGGCCCTGATGTAGAGCTAACACAGGCAGGAGACAAGGCAATGGAGAGCACAAACCAACAGGGGGCTCTCTTTTTTTTGGAATATTTTTTGTATTTTTTTATGAATAAAACACAGGTATTTTCAGATAATGTTCAGAAATGGAAAATTAGCCAAAAACTGGCCCTGATGTAGAGCTAACACAGGCAGGAGACAAGGCAATGGAGAGCACAAACCAACAGAAGGCTCTCTTTTTTTTGGAATATTTTTTGTATTTTTTTATGAATAAAACACAGGTATTTTCAGATAATGTTCAGAAATGGAAAATTGACCAAAAACTGGCCCTGATGTAGAGCTAACACAGGCAGGAGACAAGGCAATGGAGAGCACAAACCAACAGAAGGCTCTTTTTTTTTTGGAATATTTTTTGTTTTTTTTTTTATGAATAAAACACAGGTATTTTCAGATAATGTTCAGAAATGGAAAATTGACCAAAAACTGGCCCTGATGTAGAGCTAACACAGGCAGGAGACAAGGCAATGGAGAGCACAAACCAACAGAAGGCTCTCTTTTTTTTGGAATATTTTTTGTATTTTTTTATGAATAAAACACAGGTATTTTCAGATAATGTTCAGAAATGGAAAATTAGCCAAAAACTGGCCCTGATGTAGAGCTAACACAGGCAGGAGACAAGGCAATGGAGAGCACAAACCAACAGGAGGCTCTTTTTTTTGGAATATTTTTTGTATTTTTTTATGAATAAAACACAGGTATTTTCAGATAATGTTCAGAAATGGAAAATTGACCAAAAACTGGCCCTGATGTAGAGCTAACACAGGCAGGAGACAAGGCAATGGAGAGCACAAACCAACAGAAGGCTCTCTTTTTTTTGGAATATTTTTTGTATTTTTTTATGAATAAAACACAGGTATTTTCAGATAATGTTCAGAAATGGAAAATTAGCCAAAAACTGGCCCTGATGTAGAGCTAACACAGGCAGGAGACAAGGCAATGGAGAGCACAAACCAACAGGAGGCTCTTTTTTTTGGAATATTTTTTGTATTTTTTTATGAATAAAACACAGGTATTTTCAGATAATGTTCAGAAATGGAAAATTGACCAAAAACTGGCCCTGATGTAGAGCTAACACAGGCAGGAGACAAGGCAATCGAGAGCACAAACCAACAGGAGGCTCTCTTTTTTGGAATATTTTTTGTATTTTTTTATGAATAAAACACAGGTATTTTCAGATAATGTTCAGAAATGGAAAATTGACCAAAAACTGGCCCTGATGTAGAGCTAACACAGGCAGGAGACAAGGCAATGGAGAGCACAAACCAACAGAAGGCTCTCTTTTTTTTTGAATATTTTTTGTATTTTTTTATGAATAAAACACAGGTATTTTCAGATAATGTTCAGAAATGGAAAATTGACCAAAAACTGGCCCTGATGTAGTGCTAACACAGGCAGGAGACAAGGCAATGGAGAGCACAAACCAACAGAAGGCTCTCTTTTTGGGAATATTTTTTGTATTTTTTTATGAATAAAACACAGGTATTTTCAGATAATGTTCAGAAATGGAAAATTGACCAAAAACTGGCCCTGATGTAGTGCTAACACAGGCAGGAGACAAGGCAATTGAGAGCACAAACCAACAGAAGGCTCTTTTTTTGGGAATATTTTTTGTATTTTTTTATGAATAAAACACAGGTATTTTCAGATAATGTTCAGAAATGGAAAATTGACCAAAAACTGGCCCTGATGTACAGCTAACACAGGCAGGAGACAAGGCAATGGAGAGCACAAATCAACAGGAGGCTCTCTTTTTTGGAATATTTTTTGTATTTTTTTAATGAATAAAGCACAGGTATTTTGAGATAATGTTCAGAAATGGAAAATTAGCCAAAAACTGGCCCTGATGTAGAGCTAACACAGGCAGGAGACAAGGCAATGGAGAGCACAAACCAACAGGAGGCTCTTTTTTTTTTGGAATATTTTTTGTATTTTTTTATGAATAAAACATAGGTATTTTGAGATAATGTTCAGAAATGGAAAATTGACCAAAAACTGGCCCTGATGTAGAGCTAACACAGGCAGGAGACAAGGCAATCGAGAGCACAAACCAACAGGAGGCTCTTTTTTTTGCAATATTTTTTGTATTTTTTATGAAGAAAACACAGGTATTTTCAGATAATGTTCAGAAATGGAAAATTGACCAAAAACTGGCCCTGATGTAGAGCTAACACAGGCAGGAGACAAGGCAATGGAGAGTACAAACCAACAGAAGGCTCTCTTTTTTTTGGAATATTTTTTGTATTTTTTTATGAATAAAACACAGGTATTTTCAGATAATGTTCAGAAATGGAAAATTGACCAAAAACTGGCCCTGATGTACAGCTAACACAGGCAGGAGACAAGGCAATGGAGAGCACAAACCAACAGGAGGCTCTTTTTTTTGGAATATTTTTTGTATTTTTTTATGAATAAAACACAGGTATTTTCAGATAATGTTCAGAAATGGAAAATTGACCAAAAACTGGCCCTGATGTGGAGCTAACACAGGCAGGAGACAAGGCAATGGAGAGCACAAACCAACAGAAGGCTCTCTTTTTTTTGGAATATTTTTTTTTTATGAATAAAACACAGGTATTTTCAGATAATGTTCAGAATGGAAAATTGACCAAAAACTGGCCCTGATGTAGAGCTAACACAGGCAGGAGACAAGGCAATCGAGAGCACAAACCAACAGGAGGCTCTTTTTTTTTTGGAATATTTTTTGTATTTTTTATGAAGAAAACACAGGTATTTTCAGATAATGTTCAGAAATGGAAAATTGACCAAAAACTGGCCCTGATGTAGAGCTAACATAGGCAGGAGACAAGGCAATGGAGAGCACAAACCAACAGGAGGCTCTTTTTTTTGGAATACTTTTTGTATTTTTTTTATGAATAAAACACAGGTATTTTCAGATAATGTTCAGAAATGGAAAATTGACCAAAAACTGGCCCTGATGTGGAGCTAACACAGGCAGGAGACAAGGCAATGGAGAGCACAAACCAACAGAAGGCTCTTTTTTTTTTTGAATATTTTTTGTATTTTTTTATGAATAAAACACAGGCATTTTCAGATAATGTTCAGAATGGAAAATTGACCAAAAACTGGCCCTGATGTAGAGCTAACACAGGCAGGAGACAAGGCAATGGAGAGCACAAACCAACAGGGGGCTCTCTTTTTTTTGGAATATTTTTTGTATTTTTTTATGAATAAAACACAGGTATTTTCAGATAATGTTCAGAAATGGAAAATTGACCAAAAACTGGCCCTGATGTGGAGCTAACACAGGCAGGAGACAAGGCAATGGAGAGCACAAACCAACAGGAGGCTCTTTTTTTTTTTGGAATATTTTTTGTATTTTTTTATGAATAAAACACAGGCATTTTCAGATAATGTTCAGAATGGAAAATTGACCAAAAACTGGCCCTGATGTAGAGCTAACACAGGCAGGAGACAAGGCAATGGAGAGCACAAACCAACAGGGGGCTCTCTTTTTTTTGGAATATTTTTTGTATTTTTTTATGAATAAAACACAGGTATTTTCAGATAATGTTCAGAAATGGAAAATTGACCAAAAACTGGCCCTGATGTACAGCTAACACAGGCAGGAGACAAGGCAATGGAGAGCACAAATCAACAGGAGGCTCTCTTTTTTGGAATATTTTTTGTATTTTTTTAATGAATAAAGCACAGGTATTTTCAGATAATGTTCAGAAATGGAAAATTAGCCAAAAACTGGCCCTGATGTAGAGCTAACACAGGCAGGAGACAAGGCAATGGAGAGCACAAACCAACAGGAGGCTCTTTTTTTTTTGGAATATTTTTTGTATTTTTTTATGAATAAAACATAGGTATTTTGAGATAATGTTCAGAAATGGAAAATTGACCAAAAACTGGCCCTGATGTAGAGCTAACACAGGCAGGAGACAAGGCAATCGAGAGCACAAACCAACAGGAGGCTCTTTTTTTTGCAATATTTTTTGTATTTTTTATGAAGAAAACACAGGTATTTTCAGATAATGTTCAGAAATGGAAAATTGACCAAAAACTGGCCCTGATGTAGACCTAACCCAGGTAGGAGACAAGGCAATGGAGAGCACAAACCAACAGAAGGCTCTTTTTTTTGGAATATTTTTTGTATTTTTTTATGAATAAAACAAAGGTATTTTCAGATAATGTTCAGAAATGGAAAATTGACCAAAAACTGGCCCTGATGTAGTGCTAACACAGGCAGGAGACAAGGCAATTGAGAGCACAAACCAACAGGAGGCTGTTTTCTTTTTTGGGAATATATTTTTTGTATTTTTTTATGAATAAAACACAGGTATTTTCAGATAATGTTCAGAAATGGAAAATTGACCAAAAACTGGCCCTGATGTGGAGCTAACACAGGCAGGAGACAAGGCAATGGAGAGCACAAACCAACAGGGGGCTCTTTTTTTTTTGGAATATTTTTTGTATTTTTTTATGAATAAAACACAGGTATTTTCAGATAATGTTCAGAAATGGAAAATTGACCAAAAACTGGCCCTGATGTACAGCTAACACAGGCAGGAGACAAGGCAATGGAGAGCACAAACCAACAGGGGGCTCTTTTTTTTTTTATGGAATATTTTTTGTATTTTTTTATGAATAAAACACAGGTATTTTCAGATAATGTTCAGAAATGGAAAATTGACCAAAAACTGGCCCTGATGTACAGCTAACACAGGCAGGAGACAAGGCAATGGAGAGCACAAATCAACAGGAGGCTCTCTTTTTTGGAATATTTTTTGTATTTTTTTAATGAATAAAGCACAGGTATTTTGAGATAATGTTCAGAAATGGAAAATTAGCCAAAAACTGGCCCTGATGTAGAGCTAACACAGGCAGGAGACAAGGCAATGGAGAGCACAAACCAACAGGAGGCTCTTTTTTTTTTTGGAATATTTTTTGTATTTTTTTATGAATAAAACATAGGTATTTTGAGATAATGTTCAGAAATGGAAAATTGACCAAAAACTGGCCCTGATGTAGACCTAACCCAGGTAGGAGACAAGGCAATGGAGAGCACAAACCAACAGAAGGCTCTTTTTTTTGGAATATTTTTTGTATTTTTTTATGAATAAAACAAAGGTATTTTCAGATAATGTTCAGAAATGGAAAATTGACCAAAAACTGGCCCTGATGTAGACCTAACCCAGGTAGGAGACAAGGCAATGGAGAGCACAAACCAACAGAAGGCTCTTTTTTTTGAAATATTTTTTGTATTTTTTTATGAATAAAACAAAGGTATTTTCAGATAATGTTCAGAAATGGAAAATTGACCAAAAACTGGCCCTGATGTAGTGCTAACACAGGCAGGAGACAAGGCAATTGAGAGCACAAACCAACAGGAGGCTCTCTTTTTTGGAATATTTTTTTTTTATGAATAAAACACAGGTATTTTCAGATAATGTTCAGAATGGAAAATTGACCAAAAACTGGCCCTGATGTAGAGCTAACACAGGCAGGAGACAAGGCAATGGAGAGCACAAACCAACAGGAGGCTCTCTTTTTTTTGGAATATTTTTTGTATTTTTTTATGAATAAAACACAGGTATTTTCAGATAATGTTCAGAATGGAAAATTGACCAAAAACTGGCCCTGATGTAGAGCTAACACAGGCAGGAGACAAGGCAATGGAGAGCACAAACCAACAGGGGGCTCTCTTTTTTTTGGAATATTTTTTGTATTTTTTTATGAATAAAACACAGGTATTTTCAGATAATGTTCAGAAATGGAAAATTGACCAAAAACTGGCCCTGATGTAGAGCTAACACAGGCAGGAGACAAGGCAATTGAGAGCACAAACCAACAGAAGGCTCTCTTTTTTTTGGAATATTTTTTGTATTTTTTTATGAATAAAACACAGGTATTTTGAGATAATGTTCAGAAATGGAAAATTAGCCAAAAACTGGCCCTGATGTAGAGCTAACACAGGCAGGAGACAAGGCAATTGAGAGCACAAACCAACAGAAGGCTCTCTTTTTTTTGGAATATTTTTTGTATTTTTTTATGAATAAAACACAGGTATTTTCAGATAATGTTCAGAAATGGAAAATTGACCAAAAACTGGCCCTGATGTAGAGCTAACACAGGCAGGAGACAAGGCAATCGAGAGCACAAACCAACAGGAGGCTCTCTTTTTTGGAATATTTTTTGTATTTTTTTTATGAATAAAACACAGGTATTTTGAGATAATGTTCAGAAATGGAAAATTAGCCAAAAACTGGCCCTGATGTAGAGCTAACACAGGCAGGAGACAAGGCAATGGAGAGCACAAACCAACAGGAGGCTCTTTTTTTTTTGGAATATTTTTTGTATTTTTTTATGAATAAAACATAGGTATTTTGAGATAATGTTCAGAAATGGAAAATTGACCAAAAACTGGCCCTGATGTAGAGCTAACACAGGCAGGAGACAAGGCAATCGAGAGCACAAACCAACAGGAGGCTCTTTTTTTTGCAATATTTTTTGTATTTTTTATGAAGAAAACACAGGTATTTTCAGATAATGTTCAGAAATGGAAAATTGACCAAAAACTGGCCCTGATGTAGACCTAACCCAGGTAGGAGACAAGGCAATGGAGAGCACAAACCAACAGAAGGCTCTTTTTTTTGGAATATTTTTTGTATTTTTTTATGAATAAAACAAAGGTATTTTCAGATAATGTTCAGAAATGGAAAATTGACCAAAAACTGGCCCTGATGTAGTGCTAACACAGGCAGGAGACAAGGCAATGGAGAGCACAAACCAACAGGAGGCTCTCTTTTTTTTGGAATATTTTTTGTATTTTTTTATGAATAAAACACAGGTATTTTCAGATAATGTTCAGAATGGAAAATTGACCAAAAACTGGCCCTGATGTGGAGCTAACACAGGCAGGAGACAAGGCAATTGAGAGCACAAACCAACAGAAGGCTCTCTTTTTTTTGGAATATTTTTTGTATTTTTTTATGAATAAAACACAGGTATTTTCAGATAATGTTCAGAATGGAAAATTGACCAAAAACTGGCCCTGATGTGGAGCTAACACAGGCAGGAGACAAGGCAATTGAGAGCACAAACCAACAGAAGGCTCTCTTTTTTTTGGAATATTTTTTGTATTTTTTTATGAATAAAACACAGGTATTTTCAGATAATGTTCAGAATGGAAAATTGACCAAAAACTGGCCCTGATGTGGAGCTAACACAGGCAGGAGACAAGGCAATTGAGAGCACAAACCAACAGAAGGCTCTCTTTTTTTTGGAATATTTTTTGTATTTTTTTATGAATAAAACACAGGTATTTTCAGATAATGTTCAGAAATGGAAAATTGACCAAAAACTGGCCCTGATGTAGAGCTAACACAGGCAGGAGACAAGGCAATGGAGAGCACAAACCAACAGGAGGCTCTTTTTTTGGAATATTTTTTGTATTTTTTTATTAAGAAAACACAGGTATTTTCAGATAATGTTCAGAAATGGAAAATTGACCAAAAACTGGCCCTGATGTAGACCTAACCCAGGTAGGAGACAAGGCAATGGAGAGCACAAACCAACAGAAGGCTCTCTTTTTTTTGGAATATTTTTTGTATTTTTTTATGAATAAAACACAGGTATTTTCAGATAATGTTCAGAAATGGAAAATTGACCAAAACTGGCCCTGATGTAGAGCTAACACAGGCAGGAGACAAGGCAATGGAGAGCACAAACCAACAGGAGGCTCTTTTTTTTTTGAATATTTTTTTGTATTTTTTTTATGAATAAAACACAGGTATTTTCAGATAATGTTCAGAAATGGAAAATTGACCAAAAACTGGCCCTGATGTAGAGCTAACATAGGCAGGAGACAAGGCAATGGAGAGCACAAACCAACAGGAGGCTCTTTTTTTTGGAATATTTTTTGTATTTTTTTTATGAATAAAACTCAGGTATTTTCAGATAATGTTCAGAAATGGAAAATTGACCAAAAACTGGCCCTGATGTAGAGCTAACACAGGCAGGAGACAAGGCAATGGAGAGCACAAACCAACAGAAGGCTCTTTTTTTTGGAATATTTTTTGTATTTTTTTATGAATAAAACAAAGGTATTTTCAGATAATGTTCAGAAATGGAAAATTGACCAAAAACTGGCCCTGATGTAGTGCTAACACAGGCAGGAGACAAGGCAATTGAGAGCACAAACCAACAGGAGGCTGTTTTCTTTTTTGGGAATATATTTTTTGTATTTTTTTATGAATAAAACACAGGTATTTTCAGATAATGTTCAGAAATGGAAAATTGACCAAAAACTGGCCCTGATGTAGAGCTAACACAGGCAGGAGACAAGGCAATGGAGAGCACAAACCAACAGAAGGCTCTCTTTTTTTTGGAATATTTTTTGTATTTTTTTATGAATAAAACACAGGTATTTTCAGATAATGTTCAGAAATGGAAAATTGACCAAAAACTGGCCCTGATGTAGAGCTAACACAGGCAGGAGACAAGGCAATGGAGAGCACAAACCAACAGGAGGCTCTTTTTTTGGAATATTTTTTGTATTTTTTTATGAATAAAACACAGGTATTTTCAGATAATGTTCAGAAATGGAAAATTGACCAAAAACTGGCCCTGATGTAGACCTAACCCAGGTAGGAGACAAGGCAATGGAGAGCACAAACCAACAGAAGGCTCTTTTTTTTTGGAATATTTTTTGTATTTTTTTATGAATAAAACAAAGGTATTTTCAAATAATGTTCAGAAATGGAAAATTGACCAAAAACTGGCCCTGATGTAGTGCTAACACAGGCAGGAGACAAGGCAATTGAGAGCACAAACCAACAGGAGGCTCTCTTTTTTTTGGAATATTTTTTGTATTTTTTTATGAATAAAACACAGGTATTTTCAGATAATGTTCAGAATGGAAAATTGACCAAAAACTGGCCCTGATGTAGAGCTAACACAGGCAGGAGACAAGGCAATGGAGAGCACAAACCAACAGAAGGCTCTCTTTTTTTTGGAATATTTTTTGTATTTTTTTATGAATAAAACACAGGTATTTTCAGATAATGTTCAGAAATGGAAAATTGACCAAAAACTGGCCCTGATGTAGAGCTAACACAGGCAGGAGACAAGGCAATGGAGAGCACAAACCAACAGGAGGCTCTTTTTTTGGAATATTTTTTGTATTTTTTTATTAAGAAAACACAGGTATTTTCAGATAATGTTCAGAAATGGAAAATTGACCAAAAACTGGCCCTGATGTAGACCTAACCCAGGTAGGAGACAAGGCAATGGAGAGCACAAACCAACAGAAGGCTCTCTTTTTTTTGGAATATTTTTTGTATTTTTTTATGAATAAAACACAGGTATTTTCAGATAATGTTCAGAAATGGAAAATTGACCAAAAACTGGCCCTGATGTAGAGCTAACACAGGCAGGAGACAAGGCAATGGAGAGCACAAACCAACAGGAGGCTCTTTTTTTTTTGAATATTTTTTTGTATTTTTTTTATGAATAAAACACAGGTATTTTCAGATAATGTTCAGAAATGGAAAATTGACCAAAAACTGGCCCTGATGTAGAGCTAACACAGGCAGGAGACAAGGCAATCGAGAGCACAAACCAACAGGAGGCTCTTTTTTTTGGAATATTTTTTGTATTTTTTTTATGAATAAAACACAGGTATTTTCAGATAATGTTCAGAAATGGAAAATTGACCAAAAACTGGCCCTGATGTAGAGCTAACATAGGCAGGAGACAAGGCAATGGAGAGCACAAACCAACAGGAGGCTCTTTTTTTTGGAATATTTTTTGTATTTTTTTTATGAATAAAACTCAGGTATTTTCAGATAATGTTTAGAAATGGAAAATTGACCAAAAACTGGCCCTGATGTAGACCTAACCCAGGTAGGAGACAAGGCAATGGAGAGCACAAACCAACAGAAGGCTCTTTTTTTTGGAATATTTTTTGTATTTTTTTATGAATAAAACAAAGGTATTTTCAGATAATGTTCAGAAATGGAAAATTGACCAAAAACTGGCCCTGATGTAGTGCTAACACAGGCAGGAGACAAGGCAATTGAGAGCACAAACCAACAGGAGGCTGTTTTCTTTTTTGGGAATATATTTTTTGTATTTTTTTATGAATAAAACACAGGTATTTTCAGATAATGTTCAGAAATGGAAAATTGACCAAAAACTGGCCCTGATGTAGAGCTAACACAGGCAGGAGACAAGGCAATTGAGAGCACAAACCAACAGAAGGCTCTCTTTTTTTTGGAATATTTTTTGTATTTTTTTATGAATAAAACACAGGTATTTTCAGATAATGTTCAGAAATGGAAAATTGACCAAAAACTGGCCCTGATGTAGAGCTAACACAGGCAGGAGACAAGGCAATGGAGAGCACAAACCAACAGGAGGCTCTTTTTTTGGAATATTTTTTGTATTTTTTTATTAAGAAAACACAGGTATTTTCAGATAATGTTCAGAAATGGAAAATTGACCAAAAACTGGCCCTGATGTAGACCTAACCCAGGTAGGAGACAAGGCAATGGAGAGCACAAACCAACAGAAGGCTCTTTTTTTTTGGAATATTTTTTGTATTTTTTTATGAATAAAACAAAGGTATTTTCAAATAATGTTCAGAAATGGAAAATTGACCAAAAACTGGCCCTGATGTAGTGCTAACACAGGCAGGAGACAAGGCAATTGAGAGCACAAACCAACAGGAGGCTCTCTTTTTTTTTGGAATATTTTTTGTATTTTTTTATGAATAAAACACAGGTATTTTCAGATAATGTTCAGAATGGAAAATTGACCAAAAACTGGCCCTGATGTAGAGCTAACACAGGCAGGAGACAAGGCAATTGAGAGCACAAACCAACAGAAGGCTCTCTTTTTTTTGGAATATTTTTTGTATTTTTTTATGAATAAAACACAGGTATTTTCAGATAATGTTCAGAAATGGAAAATTGACCAAAAACTGGCCCTGATGTAGAGCTAACACAGGCAGGAGACAAGGCAATCGAGAGCACAAACCAACAGGAGGCTCTTTTTTTTTGGAATATTTTTTGTATTTTTTTTATGAATAAAACTCAGGTATTTTCAGATAATGTTCAGAAATGGAAAATTGACCAAAAACTGGCCCTGATGTAGAGCTAACACAGGCAGGAGACAAGGCAATTGAGAGCACAAACCAACAGAAGGCTCTCTTTTTTTTGGAATATTTTTTGTATTTTTTTATGAATAAAACACAGGTATTTTCAGATAATGTTCAGAAATGGAAAATTAGCCAAAAACTGGCCCTGATGTAGAGCTAACACAGGCAGGAGACAAGGCAATCGAGAGCACAAACCAACAGGAGGCTCTTTTTTTTTGGAATATTTTTTGTATTTTTTTATGAATAAAACAAAGGTATTTTCAAATAATGTTCAGAAATGGAAAATTGACCAAAAACTGGCCCTGATGTAGAGCTAACACAGGCAGGAGACAAGGCAATGGAGAGCACAAACCAACAGGAGGCTCTTTTTTTTTGGAATATTTTTTGTATATTTTTATGAATAAAACACAGGTATTTTCAGATAATGTTCAGAAATGGAAAATTGACCAAAAACTGGCCCTGATGTAGAGCTAACACAGGCAGGAGACAAGGCAATCGAGAGCACAAACCAACAGGAGGCTCTTTTTTTTTGGAATATTTTTTGTATTTTTTTTATGAATAAAACACAGGTATTTTCAGATAATGTTCAGAAATGGAAAATTGACCAAAAACTGGCCCTGATGTAGAGCTAACACAGGCAGGAGACAAGGCAATCGAGAGCACAAACCAACAGGAGGCTGTTTTCTTTTTTGGGAATATATTTTTTGTATTTTTTTATGAATAAAACACAGGTATTTTCAGATAATGTTCAGAAATGGAAAATTGACCAAAAACTGGCCCTGATGTAGTGCTAACACAGGCAGGAGACAAGGCAATGGAGAGCACAAACCAACAGAAGGCTCTCTTTTTTTTGGAATATTTTTTGTATTTTTTTATGAATAAAACACAGGTATTTTCAGATAATGTTCAGAAATGGAAAATTGACCAAAAACTGGCCCTGATGTAGTGCTAACACAGGCAGGAGACAAGGCAATTGAGAGCACAAACCAACAGGAGGCTGTTTTCTTTTTTGGGAATATATTTTTTGTATTTTTTTATGAATAAAACACAGGTATTTTCAGATAATGTTCAGAAATGGAAAATTGACCAAAAACTGGCCCTGATGTAGTGCTAACACAGGCAGGAGACAAGGCAATGGAGAGCACAAACCAACAGAAGGCTCTCTTTTTTTTGGAATATTTTTTGTATTTTTTTATGAATAAAACACAGGTATTTTCAGATAATGTTCAGAAATGGAAAATTGACCAAAAACTGGCCCTGATGTAGAGCTAACACAGGCAGGAGACAAGGCAATGGAGAGCACAAACCAACAGGGGGCTCTCTTTTTTTTGGAATATTTTTTGTATTTTTTTATGAATAAAACACAGGTATTTTCAGATAATGTTCAGAAATGGAAAATTGACCAAAAACTGGCCCTGATGTAGAGCTAACACAGGCAGGAGACAAGGCAATTGAGAGCACAAACCAACAGAAGGCTCTCTTTTTTTTGGAATATTTTTTGTATTTTTTTATGAATAAAACACAGGTATTTTCAGATAATGTTCAGAAATGGAAAATTGACCAAAAACTGGCCCTGATGTAGAGCTAACACAGGCAGGAGACAAGGCAATCGAGAGCACAAACCAACAGGAGGCTCTTTTTTTTTTGGAATATTTTTTGTATTTTTTTTATGAATAAAACACAGGTATTTTCAGATAATGTTCAGAATGGAAAATTGACCAAAAACTGGCCCTGATGTGGAGCTAACACAGGCAGGAGACAAGGCAATTGAGAGCACAAACCAACAGAAGGCTCTCTTTTTTTTGGAATATTTTTTGTATTTTTTTATGAATAAAACACAGGTATTTTCAGATAATGTTCAGAAATGGAAAATTGACCAAAAACTGGCCCTGATGTAGAGCTAACACAGGCAGGAGACAAGGCAATGGAGAGCACAAACCAACAGGAGGCTCTCTTTTTTTTGGAATATTTTTTGTATTTTTTTATGAATAAAACACAGGTATTTTCAGATAATGTTCAGAAATGGAAAATTGACCAAAAACTGGCCCTGATGTAGAGCTAACACAGGCAGGAGACAAGGCAATCGAGAGCACAAACCAACAGGAGGCTCTTTTTTTTTGGAATATTTTTTGTATTTTTTTTATGAATAAAACACAGGTATTTTCAGATAATGTTCAGAAATGGAAAATTGACCAAAAACTGGCCCTGATGTAGAGCTAACACAGGCAGGAGACAAGGCAATCGAGAGCACAAACCAACAGGAGGCTCTTTTTTTTTGGAATATTTTTTGTATTTTTTTTATGAATAAAACACAGGTATTTTCAGATAATGTTCAGAAATGGAAAATTGACCAAAAACTGGCCCTGATGTAGAGCTAACACAGGCAGGAGACAAGGCAATGGAGAGCACAAACCAACAGGAGGCTCTTTTTTTTGGAATATTTTTTGTATTTTTTTTATGAATAAAACTCAGGTATTTTCAGATAATGTTCAGAAATGGAAAATTGACCAAAACCTGGCCCTGATGTAGACCTAACCCAGGTAGGAGACAAGGCAATGGAGAGCACAAACCAACAGAAGGCTCTTTTTTTTGGAATATTTTTTGTATTTTTTTATGAATAAAACAAAGGTATTTTCAAATAATGTTCAGAAATGGAAAATTGACCAAAAACTGGCCCTGATGTAGTGCTAACACAGGCAGGAGACAAGGCAATTGAGAGCACAAACCAACAGGAGGCTCTCTTTTTTTTGGAATATTTTTTGTATTTTTTTATGAATAAAACACAGGTATTTTCAGATAATGTTCAGAATGGAAAATTGACCAAAAACTGGCCCTGATGTAGAGCTAACACAGGCAGGAGACAAGGCAATGGAGAGCACAAACCAACAGGGGGCTCTCTTTTTTTTGGAATATTTTTTGTATTTTTTTATGAATAAAACACAGGTATTTTCAGATAATGTTCAGAAATGGAAAATTGACCAAAAACTGGCCCTGATGTAGAGCTAACACAGGCAGGAGACAAGGCAATGGAGAGCACAAACCAACAGAAGGCTCTCTTTTTTTTGGAATATTTTTTGTATTTTTTTATGAATAAAACACAGGTATTTTCAGATAATGTTCAGAAATGGAAAATTGACCAAAAACTGGCCCTGATGTAGAGCTAACACAGGCAGGAGACAAGGCAATCGAGAGCACAAACCAACAGGAGGCTCTTTTTTTTTTGGAATATTTTTTGTATTTTTTTTATGAATAAAACACAGGTATTTTCAGATAATGTTCAGAAATGGAAAATTGACCAAAAACTGGCCCTGATGTAGAGCTAACACAGGCAGGAGACAAGGCAATCGAGAGCACAAACCAACAGGAGGCTCTTTTTTTTTTGGAATATTTTTTGTATTTTTTTTATGAATAAAACACAGGTATTTTCAGATAATGTTCAGAATGGAAAATTGACCAAAAACTGGCCCTGATGTGGAGCTAACACAGGCAGGAGACAAGGCAATTGAGAGCACAAACCAACAGAAGGCTCTCTTTTTTTTGGAATATTTTTTGTATTTTTTTATGAATAAAACACAGGTATTTTCAGATAATGTTCAGAAATGGAAAATTGACCAAAAACTGGCCCTGATGTAGAGCTAACACAGGCAGGAGACAAGGCAATGGAGAGCACAAACCAACAGGGGGCTCTCTTTTTTTTGGAATATTTTTTGTATTTTTTTATGAATAAAACACAGGTATTTTCAGATAATGTTCAGAAATGGAAAATTGACCAAAAACTGGCCCTGATGTAGAGCTAACACAGGCAGGAGACAAGGCAATTGAGAGCACAAACCAACAGAAGGCTCTCTTTTTTTTGGAATATTTTTTGTATTTTTTTATGAATAAAACACAGGTATTTTCAGATAATGTTCAGAAATGGAAAATTGACCAAAAACTGGCCCTGATGTAGAGCTAACACAGGCAGGAGACAAGGCAATCGAGAGCACAAACCAACAGGAGGCTCTTTTTTTTTGGAATATTTTTTGTATTTTTTTTATGAATAAAACACAGGTATTTTCAGATAATGTTCAGAAATGGAAAATTGACCAAAAACTGGCCCTGATGTAGAGCTAACATAGGCAGGAGACAAGGCAATGGAGAGCACAAACCAACAGGAGGCTCTTTTTTTTGGAATATTTTTTGTATTTTTTTTATGAATAAAACTCAGGTATTTTCAGATAATGTTCAGAAATGGAAAATTGACCAAAAACTGGCCCTGATGTAGACCTAACCCAGGTAGGAGACAAGGCAATGGAGAGCACAAACCAACAGGAGGCTGTTTTCTTTTTTGGGAATATATTTTTTGTATTTTTTTATGAATAAAACACAGGTATTTTCAGATAATGTTCAGAAATGGAAAATTGACCAAAAACTGGCCCTGATGTGGAGCTAACACAGGCAGGAGACAAGGCAATGGAGAGCACAAACCAACAGAAGGCTCTCTTTTTTTTGGAATATTTTTTGTATTTTTTTATGAATAAAACACAGGTATTTTCAGATAATGTTCAGAATGGAAAATTGACCAAAAACTGGCCCTGATGTGGAGCTAACACAGGCAGGAGACAAGGCAATTGAGAGCACAAACCAACAGAAGGCTCTCTTTTTTTTGGAATATTTTTTGTATTTTTTTATGAATAAAACACAGGTATTTTCAGATAATGTTCAGAAATGGAAAATTGACCAAAAACTGGCCCTGATGTAGAGCTAACACAGGCAGGAGACAAGGCAATGGAGAGCACAAACCAACAGGAGGCTCTTTTTTTGGAATATTTTTTGTATTTTTTTATTAAGAAAACACAGGTATTTTCAGATAATGTTCAGAAATGGAAAATTGACCAAAAACTGGCCCTGATGTACAGCTAACACAGGCAGGAGACAAAGCAATGGAGAGCACAAACCAACAGGGGGCTCTCTTTTTTTTGGAATATTTTTTGTATTTTTTTATGAATAAAACACAGGTATTTTCAGATAATGTTCAGAAATGGAAAATTGACCAAAAACTGGCCCTGATGTAGAGCTAACACAGGCAGGAGACAAGGCAATTGAGAGCACAAACCAACAGGAGGCTGTTTTCTTTTTTGGGAATATATTTTTTGTATTTTTTTATGAATAAAACACAGGTATTTTTAGATAATGTTCAGAAATGGAAAATTGACCAAAAACTGGCCCTGATGTAGAGCTAACACAGGCAGGAGACAAGGCAATCGAGAGCACAAACCAACAGGAGGCTCTTTTTTTTTGGAATATTTTTTGTATTTTTTTTATGAATAAAACTCAGGTATTTTCAGATAATGTTCAGAAATGGAAAATTGACCAAAAACTGGCCCTGATGTAGAGCTAACACAGGCAGGAGACAAGGCAATTGAGAGCACAAACCAACAGAAGGCTCTCTTTTTTTTGGAATATTTTTTGTATTTTTTTATGAATAAAACACAGGTATTTTCAGATAATGTTCAGAAATGGAAAATTAGCCAAAAACTGGCCCTGATGTAGAGCTAACACAGGCAGGAGACAAGGCAATCGAGAGCACAAACCAACAGGAGGCTCTTTTTTTTTGGAATATTTTTTGTATTTTTTTTATGAATAAAACACAGGTATTTTCAGATAATGTTCAGAAATGGAAAATTGACCAAAAACTGGCCCTGATGTAGAGCTAACATAGGCAGGAGACAAGGCAATGGAGAGCACAAACCAACAGGAGGCTCTTTTTTTTGGAATATTTTTTGTATTTTTTTTATGAATAAAACTCAGGTATTTTCAGATAATGTTTAGAAATGGAAAATTGACCAAAAACTGGCCCTGATGTAGAGCTAACACAGGCAGGAGACAAGGCAATCGAGAGCACAAACCAACAGGAGGCTCTTTTTTTTTGGAATATTTTTTGTATTTTTTTTATGAATAAAACACAGGTATTTTCAGATAATGTTCAGAAATGGAAAATTGACCAAAAACTGGCCCTGATGTAGAGCTAACACAGGCAGGAGACAAGGCAATCGAGAGCACAAACCAACAGGAGGCTCTTTTTTTTTTGGAATATTTTTTGTATTTTTTTTATGAATAAAACACAGGTATTTTCAGATAATGTTCAGAAATGGAAAATTGACCAAAAACTGGCCCTGATGTAGAGCTAACATAGGCAGGAGACAAGGCAATGGAGAGCACAAACCAACAGGAGGCTCTTTTTTTTGGAATATTTTTTGTATTTTTTTTATGAATAAAACTCAGGTATTTTCAGATAATGTTCAGAAATGGAAAATTGACCAAAAACTGGCCCTGATGTAGACCTAACCCAGGTAGGAGACAAGGCAATGGAGAGCACAAACCAACAGAAGGCTCTTTTTTTTGGAATATTTTTTGTATTTTTTTATGAATAAAACAAAGGTATTTTCAGATAATGTTCAGAAATGGAAAATTGACCAAAAACTGGCCCTGATGTAGTGCTAACACAGGCAGGAGACAAGGCAATTGAGAGCACAAACCAACAGGAGGCTGTTTTCTTTTTTGGGAATATATTTTTTGTATTTTTTTATGAATAAAACACAGGTATTTTCAGATAATGTTCAGAAATGGAAAATTGACCAAAAACTGGCCCTGATGTAGAGCTAACACAGGCAGGAGACAAGGCAATCGAGAGCACAAACCAACAGGAGGCTCTTTTTTTTTGGAATATTTTTTGTATTTTTTTTATGAAGAAAACACAGGTATTTTCAGATAATGTTCAGAAATGGAAAATTGACCAAAAACTGGCCCTGATGTAGAGCTAACACAGGCAGGAGACAAGGCAATGGAGAGCACAAACCAACAGGAGGCTCTTTTTTTTGGAATATTTTTTGTATTTTTTTATGAATAAAACTCAGGTATTTTCAGATAATGTTCAGAAATGGAAAATTGACCAAAAACTGGCCCTGATGTAGACCTAACCCAGGTAGGAGACAAGGCAATGGAGAGCACAAACCAACAGAAGGCTCTTTTTTTTGGAATATTTTTTGTATTTTTTTATGAATAAAACAAAGGTATTTTCAGATAATGTTCAGAAATGGAAAATTGACCAAAAACTGGCCCTGATGTAGAGCTAACACAGGCAGGAGACAAGGCAATTGAGAGCACAAACCAACAGGAGGCTCTCTTTTTTTTGGAATATTTTTTGTATTTTTTTATGAATAAAACACAGGTATTTTCAGATAATGTTCAGAATGGAAAATTGACCAAAAACTGGCCCTGATGTAGAGCTAACACAGGCAGGAGACAAGGCAATCGAGAGCACAAACCAACAGGAGGCTGTTTTCTTTTTTGGGAATATATTTTTTGTATTTTTTTATGAATAAAACACAGGTATTTTCAGATAATGTTCAGAAATGGAAAATTGACCAAAAACTGGCCCTGATGTAGAGCTAACACAGGCAGGAGACAAGGCAATTGAGAGCACAAACCAACAGAAGGCTCTCTTTTTTTTGGAATATTTTTTGTATTTTTTTATGAATAAAACACAGGTATTTTCAGATAATGTTCAGAATGGAAAATTGACCAAAAACTGGCCCTGATGTGGAGCTAACACAGGCAGGAGACAAGGCAATGGAGAGCACAAACCAACAGAAGGCTCTCTTTTTTTTGGAATATTTTTTGTATTTTTTTATGAATAAAACACAGGTATTTTCAGATAATGTTCAGAAATGGAAAATTGACCAAAAACTGGCCCTGATGTAGAGCTAACACAGGCAGGAGACAAGGCAATCGAGAGCACAAACCAACAGGAGGCTCTTTTTTTTTTGGAATATTTTTTGTATTTTTTTTATGAATAAAACACAGGTATTTTCAGATAATGTTCAGAAATGGAAAATTGACCAAAAACTGGCCCTGATGTAGAGCTAACATAGGCAGGAGACAAGGCAATGGAGAGCACAAACCAACAGGAGGCTCTTTTTTTTGGAATATTTTTTGTATTTTTTTTATGAATAAAACTCAGGTATTTTCAGATAATGTTCAGAAATGGAAAATTGACCAAAAACTGGCCCTGATGTAGACCTAACCCAGGTAGGAGACAAGGCAATGGAGAGCACAAACCAACAGAAGGCTCTTTTTTTTGGAATATTTTTTGTATTTTTTTATGAATAAAACAAAGGTATTTTCAGATAATGTTCAGAAATGGAAAATTGACCAAAAACTGGCCCTGATGTAGTGCTAACACAGGCAGGAGACAAGGCAATTGAGAGCACAAACCAACAGGAGGCTGTTTTCTTTTTTGGGAATATATTTTTTGTATTTTTTTATGAATAAAACACAGGTATTTTCAGATAATGTTCAGAAATGGAAAATTGACCAAAAACTGGCCCTGATGTAGAGCTAACACAGGCAGGAGACAAGGCAATTGAGAGCACAAACCAACAGAAGGCTCTCTTTTTTTTGGAATATTTTTTGTATTTTTTTATGAATAAAACACAGGTATTTTCAGATAATGTTCAGAAATGGAAAATTGACCAAAAACTGGCCCTGATGTAGAGCTAACACAGGCAGGAGACAAGGCAATCGAGAGCACAAACCAACAGGAGGCTCTTTTTTTTTGGAATATTTTTTGTATTTTTTTTATGAATAAAACTCAGGTATTTTCAGATAATGTTCAGAAATGGAAAATTGACCAAAAACTGGCCCTGATGTAGAGCTAACACAGGCAGGAGACAAGGCAATGGAGAGCACAAACCAACAGGAGGCTCTTTTTTTTGGAATATTTTTTGTATTTTTTTTATGAATAAAACTCAGGTATTTTCAGATAATGTTTAGAAATGGAAAATTGACCAAAAACTGGCCCTGATGTAGAGCTAACACAGGCAGGAGACAAGGCAATCGAGAGCACAAACCAACAGGAGGCTGTTTTCTTTTTTGGGAATATATTTTTTGTATTTTTTTATGAATAAAACACAGGTATTTTCAGATAATGTTCAGAAATGGAAAATTGACCAAAAACTGGCCCTGATGTAGAGCTAACACAGGCAGGAGACAAGGCAATCGAGAGCACAAACCAACAGGAGGCTCTTTTTTTGGAATATTTTTTGTATTTTTTTATGAATAAAACACAGGTATTTTCAGATAATGTTCAGAAATGGAAAATTGACCAAAAACTGGCCCTGATGTAGAGCTAACACAGGCAGGAGACAAGGCAATCGAGAGCACAAACCAACAGGAGGCTGTTTTCTTTTTTGGGAATATATTTTTTGTATTTTTTTATGAATAAAACACAGGTATTTTCAGATAATGTTCAGAAATGGAAAATTGACCAAAAACTGGCCCTGATGTAGAGCTAACACAGGCAGGAGACAAGGCAATCGAGAGCACAAACCAACAGGAGGCTCTTTTTTTTTGGAATATTTTTTGTATTTTTTTTATGAATAAAACACAGGTATTTTCAGATAATGTTCAGAAATGGAAAATTGACCAAAAACTGGCCCTGATGTAGAGCTAACATAGGCAGGAGACAAGGCAATGGAGAGCACAAACCAACAGGAGGCTCTTTTTTTTGGAATATTTTTTGTATTTTTTTTATGAATAAAACTCAGGTATTTTCAGATAATGTTCAGAAATGGAAAATTGACCAAAAACTGGCCCTGATGTACAGCTAACACAGGCAGGAGACAAGGCAATGGAGAGCACAAACCAACAGGGGGCTCTCTTTTTTTTGGAATATTTTTTGTATTTTTTTATGAATAAAACACAGGTATTTTCAGATAATGTTCAGAAATGGAAAATTGACCAAAAACTGGCCCTGATGTAGAGCTAACACAGGCAGGAGACAAGGCAATTGAGAGCACAAACCAACAGAAGGCTCTCTTTTTTTTGGAATATTTTTTGTATTTTTTTATGAATAAAACACAGGTATTTTTAGATAATGTTCAGAAATGGAAAATTGACCAAAAACTGGCCCTGATGTAGAGCTAACACAGGCAGGAGACAAGGCAATTGAGAGCACAAACCAACAGAAGGCTCTCTTTTTTTTGGAATATTTTTTGTATTTTTTTATGAATAAAACACAGGTATTTTTAGATAATGTTCAGAAATGGAAAATTGACCAAAAACTGGCCCTGATGTACAGCTAACACAGGCAGGAGACAAGGCAATTGAGAGCACAAACCAACAGAAGGCTCTCTTTTTTTTGGAATATTTTTTGTATTTTTTTATGAATAAAACACAGGTATTTTTAGATAATGTTCAGAAATGGAAAATTGACCAAAAACTGGCCCTGATGTAGAGCTAACACAGGCAGGAGACAAGGCAATCGAGAGCACAAACCAACAGGAGGCTCTTTTTTTTTGGAATATTTTTTGTATTTTTTTTATGAATAAAACTCAGGTATTTTCAGATAATGTTCAGAAATGGAAAATTGACCAAAAACTGGCCCTGATGTAGAGCTAACACAGGCAGGAGACAAGGCAATTGAGAGCACAAACCAACAGAAGGCTCTCTTTTTTTTGGAATATTTTTTGTATTTTTTTATGAATAAAACACAGGTATTTTCAGATAATGTTCAGAAATGGAAAATTAGCCAAAAACTGGCCCTGATGTAGAGCTAACACAGGCAGGAGACAAGGCAATCGAGAGCACAAACCAACAGGAGGCTCTTTTTTTTTGGAATATTTTTTGTATTTTTTTTATGAATAAAACACAGGTATTTTCAGATAATGTTCAGAAATGGAAAATTGACCAAAAACTGGCCCTGATGTAGAGCTAACATAGGCAGGAGACAAGGCAATGGAGAGCACAAACCAACAGGAGGCTCTTTTTTTTGGAATATTTTTTGTATTTTTTTTATGAATAAAACTCAGGTATTTTCAGATAATGTTTAGAAATGGAAAATTGACCAAAAACTGGCCCTGATGTAGAGCTAACACAGGCAGGAGACAAGGCAATGGAGAGCACAAACCAACAAGAGGCTCTTTTTTTGGAATATTTTTTGTATTTTTTTTATGAATAAAACACAGGTATTTTCAGATAATGTTCAGAAATGGAAAATTGACCAAAAACTGGCCCTGATGTAGAGCTAACACAGGCAGGAGACAAGGCAATCGAGAGCACAAACCAACAGGAGGCTCTTTTTTTTTGGAATATTTTTTGTATTTTTTTTATGAATAAAACACAGGTATTTTCAGATAATGTTCAGAAATGGAAAATTGACCAAAAACTGGCCCTGATGTAGAGCTAACATAGGCAGGAGACAAGGCAATGGAGAGCACAAACCAACAGGAGGCTCTTTTTTTTGGAATATTTTTTGTATTTTTTTTATGAATAAAACTCAGGTATTTTCAGATAATGTTCAGAAATGGAAAATTGACCAAAAACTGGCCCTGATGTAGAGCTAACCCAGGTAGGAGACAAGGCAATGGAGAGCACAAACCAACAGAAGGCTCTTTTTTTTGGAATATTTTTTGTATTTTTTTATGAATAAAACAAAGGTATTTTCAGATAATGTTCAGAAATGGAAAATTGACCAAAAACTGGCCCTGATGTAGTGCTAACACAGGCAGGAGACAAGGCAATTGAGAGCACAAACCAACAGGAGGCTGTTTTCTTTTTTGGGAATATATTTTTTGTATTTTTTTATGAATAAAACACAGGTATTTTCAGATAATGTTCAGAAATGGAAAATTGACCAAAAACTGGCCCTGATGTAGAGCTAACACAGGCAGGAGACAAGGCAATTGAGAGCACAAACCAACAGAAGGCTCTCTTTTTTTTGGAATATTTTTTGTATTTTTTTATGAATAAAACACAGGTATTTTCAGATAATGTTCAGAAATGGAAAATTGACCAAAAACTGGCCCTGATGTAGAGCTAACACAGGCAGGAGACAAGGCAATCGAGAGCACAAACCAACAGGAGGCTCTTTTTTTTTGGAATATTTTTTGTATTTTTTTTATGAAGAAAACACAGGTATTTTCAGATAATGTTCAGAAATGGAAAATTGACCAAAAACTGGCCCTGATGTAGAGCTAACACAGGCAGGAGACAAGGCAATGGAGAGCACAAACCAACAGGAGGCTCTTTTTTTTGGAATATTTTTTGTATTTTTTTATGAATAAAACTCAGGTATTTTCAGATAATGTTCAGAAATGGAAAATTGACCAAAAACTGGCCCTGATGTAGACCTAACCCAGGTAGGAGACAAGGCAATGGAGAGCACAAACCAACAGAAGGCTCTTTTTTTTGGAATATTTTTTGTATTTTTTTATGAATAAAACAAAGGTATTTTCAGATAATGTTCAGAAATGGAAAATTGACCAAAAACTGGCCCTGATGTAGAGCTAACACAGGCAGGAGACAAGGCAATTGAGAGCACAAACCAACAGGAGGCTCTCTTTTTTTTGGAATATTTTTTGTATTTTTTTATGAATAAAACACAGGTATTTTCAGATAATGTTCAGAATGGAAAATTGACCAAAAACTGGCCCTGATGTAGAGCTAACACAGGCAGGAGACAAGGCAATCGAGAGCACAAACCAACAGGAGGCTGTTTTCTTTTTTGGGAATATATTTTTTGTATTTTTTTATGAATAAAACACAGGTATTTTCAGATAATGTTCAGAAATGGAAAATTGACCAAAAACTGGCCCTGATGTAGAGCTAACACAGGCAGGAGACAAGGCAATTGAGAGCACAAACCAACAGAAGGCTCTTTTTTTTGGAATATTTTTTGTATTTTTTTTATGAATAAAACACAGGTATTTTCAGATAATGTTCAGAAATGGAAAATTGACCAAAAACTGGCCCTGATGTAGAGCTAACATAGGCAGGAGACAAGGCAATGGAGAGCACAAACCAACAGGAGGCTCTTTTTTTTGGAATATTTTTTGTATTTTTTTATGAATAAAACACAGGTATTTTCAGATAATGTTCAGAATGGAAAATTGACCAAAAACTGGCCCTGATGTGGAGCTAACACAGGCAGGAGACAAGGCAATGGAGAGCACAAACCAACAGAAGGCTCTCTTTTTTTTGGAATATTTTTTGTATTTTTTTTATGAATAAAACACAGGTATTTTCAGATAATGTTCAGAAATGGAAAATTGACCAAAAACTGGCCCTGATGTAGAGCTAACACAGGCAGGAGACAAGGCAATCGAGAGCACAAACCAACAGGAGGCTCTTTTTTTTTTGGAATATTTTTTGTATTTTTTTTATGAATAAAACACAGGTATTTTCAGATAATGTTCAGAAATGGAAAATTGACCAAAAACTGGCCCTGATGTAGAGCTAACATAGGCAGGAGACAAGGCAATGGAGAGCACAAACCAACAGGAGGCTCTTTTTTTTGGAATATTTTTTGTATTTTTTTTATGAATAAAACTCAGGTATTTTCAGATAATGTTCAGAAATGGAAAATTGACCAAAAACTGGCCCTGATGTAGACCTAACCCAGGTAGGAGACAAGGCAATGGAGAGCACAAACCAACAGAAGGCTCTTTTTTTTGGAATATTTTTTGTATTTTTTTATGAATAAAACAAAGGTATTTTCAGATAATGTTCAGAAATGGAAAATTGACCAAAAACTGGCCCTGATGTAGTGCTAACACAGGCAGGAGACAAGGCAATTGAGAGCACAAACCAACAGGAGGCTGTTTTCTTTTTTGGGAATATATTTTTTGTATTTTTTTATGAATAAAACACAGGTATTTTCAGATAATGTTCAGAAATGGAAAATTGACCAAAAACTGGCCCTGATGTAGAGCTAACACAGGCAGGAGACAAGGCAATCGAGAGCACAAACCAACAGGAGGCTCTTTTTTTTTGGAATATTTTTTGTATTTTTTTATGAATAAAACACAGGTATTTTCAGATAATGTTCAGAAATGGAAAATTGACCAAAAACTGGCCCTGATGTAGAGCTAACACAGGCAGGAGACAAGGCAATTGAGAGCACAAACCAACAGAAGGCTCTCTTTTTTTTGGAATATTTTTTGTATTTTTTTATGAATAAAACACAGGTATTTTCAGATAATGTTCAGAATGGAAAATTGACCAAAAACTGGCCCTGATGTGGAGCTAACACAGGCAGGAGACAAGGCAATTGAGAGCACAAACCAACAGAAGGCTCTCTTTTTTTTGGAATATTTTTTGTATTTTTTTATGAATAAAACACAGGTATTTTCAGATAATGTTCAGAAATGGAAAATTGACCAAAAACTGGCCCTGATGTAGAGCTAACACAGGCAGGAGACAAGGCAATGGAGAGCACAAACCAACAGGAGGCTCTTTTTTTGGAATATTTTTTGTATTTTTTTATTAAGAAAACACAGGTATTTTCAGATAATGTTCAGAAATGGAAAATTGACCAAAAACTGGCCCTGATGTAGACCTAACCCAGGTAGGAGACAAGGCAATGGAGAGCACAAACCAACAGAAGGCTCTTTTTTTTGGAATATTTTTTGTATTTTTTTATGAATAAAACAAAGGTATTTTCAAATAATGTTCAGAAATGGAAAATTGACCAAAAACTGGCCCTGATGTAGTGCTAACACAGGCAGGAGACAAGGCAATTGAGAGCACAAACCAACAGGAGGCTCTCTTTTTTTTGGAATATTTTTTGTATTTTTTTATGAATAAAACACAGGTATTTTCAGATAATGTTCAGAATGGAAAATTGACCAAAAACTGGCCCTGATGTAGAGCTAACACAGGCAGGAGACAAGGCAATGGAGAGCACAAACCAACAGGGGGCTCTCTTTTTTTTGGAATATTTTTTGTATTTTTTTATGAATAAAACACAGGTATTTTCAGATAATGTTCAGAAATGGAAAATTGACCAAAAACTGGCCCTGATGTAGAGCTAACACAGGCAGGAGACAAGGCAATTGAGAGCACAAACCAACAGAAGGCTCTCTTTTTTTTGGAATATTTTTTGTATTTTTTTATGAATAAAACACAGGTATTTTCAGATAATGTTCAGAAATGGAAAATTGACCAAAAACTGGCCCTGATGTAGAGCTAACACAGGCAGGAGACAAGGCAATCGAGAGCACAAACCAACAGGAGGCTCTTTTTTTTTGGAATATTTTTTGTATTTTTTTTATGAATAAAACTCAGGTATTTTCAGATAATGTTCAGAAATGGAAAATTGACCAAAAACTGGCCCTGATGTAGAGCTAACACAGGCAGGAGACAAGGCAATGGAGAGCACAAACCAACAGGAGGCTCTTTTTTTTGGAATATTTTTTGTATTTTTTTTATGAATAAAACTCAGGTATTTTCAGATAATGTTTAGAAATGGAAAATTGACCAAAAACTGGCCCTGATGTAGAGCTAACACAGGCAGGAGACAAGGCAATCGAGAGCACAAACCAACAGGAGGCTCTTTTTTTGGAATATTTTTTGTATTTTTTTATGAATAAAACACAGGTATTTTCAGATAATGTTCAGAAATGGAAAATTGACCAAAAACTGGCCCTGATGTAGAGCTAACACAGGCAGGAGACAAGGCAATCGAGAGCACAAACCAACAGGAGGCTGTTTTCTTTTTTGGGAATATATTTTTTGTATTTTTTTATGAATAAAACACAGGTATTTTCAGATAATGTTCAGAAATGGAAAATTGACCAAAAACTGGCCCTGATGTAGAGCTAACACAGGCAGGAGACAAGGCAATCGAGAGCACAAACCAACAGGAGGCTCTTTTCTTTTTTGGGAATATATTTTTTGTATTTTTTTATGAATAAAACACAGGTATTTTCAGATAATGTTCAGAAATGGAAAATTGACCAAAAACTGGCCCTGATGTAGAGCTAACACAGGCAGGAGACAAGGCAATCGAGAGCACAAACCAACAGGAGGCTGTTTTCTTTTTTGGGAATATATTTTTTGTATTTTTTTATGAATAAAACACAGGTATTTTCAGATAATGTTCAGAAATGGAAAATTGACCAAAAACTGGCCCTGATGTAGAGCTAACACAGGCAGGAGACAAGGCAATCGAGAGCACAAACCAACAGGAGGCTCTTTTTTTTTGGAATATTTTTTGTATTTTTTTTATGAAGAAAACACAGGTATTTTCAGATAATGTTCAGAAATGGAAAATTGACCAAAAACTGGCCCTGATGTAGAGCTAACACAGGCAGGAGACAAGGCAATGGAGAGCACAAACCAACAGGAGGCTCTTTTTTTTGGAATATTTTTTGTATTTTTTTATGAATAAAACTCAGGTATTTTCAGATAATGTTCAGAAATGGAAAATTGACCAAAAACTGGCCCTGATGTAGACCTAACCCAGGTAGGAGACAAGGCAATGGAGAGCACAAACCAACAGAAGGCTCTTTTTTTTGGAATATTTTTTGTATTTTTTTATGAATAAAACAAAGGTATTTTCAGATAATGTTCAGAAATGGAAAATTGACCAAAAACTGGCCCTGATGTAGAGCTAACACAGGCAGGAGACAAGGCAATTGAGAGCACAAACCAACAGGAGGCTCTCTTTTTTTTGGAATATTTTTTGTATTTTTTTATGAATAAAACACAGGTATTTTCAGATAATGTTCAGAATGGAAAATTGACCAAAAACTGGCCCTGATGTAGAGCTAACACAGGCAGGAGACAAGGCAATTGAGAGCACAAACCAACAGAAGGCTCTCTTTTTTTTGGAATATTTTTTGTATTTTTTTATGAATAAAACACAGGTATTTTCAGATAATGTTCAGAATGGAAAATTGACCAAAAACTGGCCCTGATGTGGAGCTAACACAGGCAGGAGACAAGGCAATTGAGAGCACAAACCAACAGAAGGCTCTCTTTTTTTTGGAATATTTTTTGTATTTTTTTTATGAATAAAACACAGGTATTTTCAGATAATGTTCAGAAATGGAAAATTGACCAAAAACTGGCCCTGATGTAGAGCTAACATAGGCAGGAGACAAGGCAATGGAGAGCACAAACCAACAGGAGGCTCTTTTTTTTGGAATATTTTTTGTATTTTTTTTATGAATAAAACTCAGGTATTTTCAGATAATGTTCAGAAATGGAAAATTGACCAAAAACTGGCCCTGATGTAGACCTAACCCAGGTAGGAGACAAGGCAATGGAGAGCACAAACCAACAGAAGGCTCTTTTTTTTGGAATATTTTTTGTATTTTTTTATGAATAAAACAAAGGTATTTTCAGATAATGTTCAGAAATGGAAAATTGACCAAAAACTGGCCCTGATGTAGTGCTAACACAGGCAGGAGACAAGGCAATTGAGAGCACAAACCAACAGGAGGCTGTTTTCTTTTTTGGGAATATATTTTTTGTATTTTTTTATGAATAAAACACAGGTATTTTCAGATAATGTTCAGAAATGGAAAATTGACCAAAAACTGGCCCTGATGTAGAGCTAACACAGGCAGGAGACAAGGCAATCGAGAGCACAAACCAACAGGAGGCTCTTTTTTTTTGGAATATTTTTTGTATTTTTTTATGAATAAAACACAGGTATTTTCAGATAATGTTCAGAAATGGAAAATTGACCAAAAACTGGCCCTGATGTAGAGCTAACACAGGCAGGAGACAAGGCAATTGAGAGCACAAACCAACAGAAGGCTCTCTTTTTTTTGGAATATTTTTTGTATTTTTTTATGAATAAAACACAGGTATTTTCAGATAATGTTCAGAATGGAAAATTGACCAAAAACTGGCCCTGATGTGGAGCTAACACAGGCAGGAGACAAGGCAATTGAGAGCACAAACCAACAGAAGGCTCTCTTTTTTTTGGAATATTTTTTGTATTTTTTTATGAATAAAACACAGGTATTTTCAGATAATGTTCAGAAATGGAAAATTGACCAAAAACTGGCCCTGATGTAGAGCTAACACAGGCAGGAGACAAGGCAATGGAGAGCACAAACCAACAGGAGGCTCTTTTTTTGGAATATTTTTTGTATTTTTTTATTAAGAAAACACAGGTATTTTCAGATAATGTTCAGAAATGGAAAATTGACCAAAAACTGGCCCTGATGTAGACCTAACCCAGGTAGGAGACAAGGCAATGGAGAGCACAAACCAACAGAAGGCTCTTTTTTTTGGAATATTTTTTGTATTTTTTTATGAATAAAACAAAGGTATTTTCAAATAATGTTCAGAAATGGAAAATTGACCAAAAACTGGCCCTGATGTAGTGCTAACACAGGCAGGAGACAAGGCAATTGAGAGCACAAACCAACAGGAGGCTCTCTTTTTTTTGGAATATTTTTTGTATTTTTTTATGAATAAAACACAGGTATTTTCAGATAATGTTCAGAATGGAAAATTGACCAAAAACTGGCCCTGATGTAGAGCTAACACAGGCAGGAGACAAGGCAATGGAGAGCACAAACCAACAGGGGGCTCTCTTTTTTTTGGAATATTTTTTGTATTTTTTTATGAATAAAACACAGGTATTTTCAGATAATGTTCAGAAATGGAAAATTGACCAAAAACTGGCCCTGATGTAGAGCTAACACAGGCAGGAGACAAGGCAATCGAGAGCACAAACCAACAGGAGGCTCTTTTTTTTTGGAATATTTTTTGTATTTTTTTTATGAAGAAAACACAGGTATTTTCAGATAATGTTCAGAAATGGAAAATTGACCAAAAACTGGCCCTGATGTAGAGCTAACACAGGCAGGAGACAAGGCAATGGAGAGCACAAACCAACAGGAGGCTCTTTTTTTTGGAATATTTTTTGTATTTTTTTATGAATAAAACTCAGGTATTTTCAGATAATGTTCAGAAATGGAAAATTGACCAAAAACTGGCCCTGATGTAGACCTAACCCAGGTAGGAGACAAGGCAATGGAGAGCACAAACCAACAGAAGGCTCTTTTTTTTGGAATATTTTTTGTATTTTTTTATGAATAAAACAAAGGTATTTTCAGATAATGTTCAGAAATGGAAAATTGACCAAAAACTGGCCCTGATGTAGAGCTAACACAGGCAGGAGACAAGGCAATTGAGAGCACAAACCAACAGGAGGCTCTCTTTTTTTTGGAATATTTTTTGTATTTTTTTATGAATAAAACACAGGTATTTTCAGATAATGTTCAGAATGGAAAATTGACCAAAAACTGGCCCTGATGTAGAGCTAACACAGGCAGGAGACAAGGCAATTGAGAGCACAAACCAACAGAAGGCTCTCTTTTTTTTGGAATATTTTTTGTATTTTTTTATGAATAAAACACAGGTATTTTCAGATAATGTTCAGAATGGAAAATTGACCAAAAACTGGCCCTGATGTGGAGCTAACACAGGCAGGAGACAAGGCAATTGAGAGCACAAACCAACAGAAGGCTCTCTTTTTTTTGGAATATTTTTTGTATTTTTTTTATGAATAAAACACAGGTATTTTCAGATAATGTTCAGAAATGGAAAATTGACCAAAAACTGGCCCTGATGTAGAGCTAACATAGGCAGGAGACAAGGCAATGGAGAGCACAAACCAACAGGAGGCTCTTTTTTTTGGAATATTTTTTGTATTTTTTTTATGAATAAAACTCAGGTATTTTCAGATAATGTTCAGAAATGGAAAATTGACCAAAAACTGGCCCTGATGTAGACCTAACCCAGGTAGGAGACAAGGCAATGGAGAGCACAAACCAACAGAAGGCTCTTTTTTTTGGAATATTTTTTGTATTTTTTTATGAATAAAACAAAGGTATTTTCAGATAATGTTCAGAAATGGAAAATTGACCAAAAACTGGCCCTGATGTAGAGCTAACACAGGCAGGAGACAAGGCAATTGAGAGCACAAACCAACAGGAGGCTGTTTTCTTTTTTGGGAATATATTTTTTGTATTTTTTTATGAATAAAACACAGGTATTTTCAGATAATGTTCAGAAATGGAAAATTGACCAAAAACTGGCCCTGATGTAGAGCTAACACAGGCAGGAGACAAGGCAATCGAGAGCACAAACCAACAGGAGGCTCTTTTTTTTTGGAATATTTTTTGTATTTTTTTATGAATAAAACACAGGTATTTTCAGATAATGTTCAGAAATGGAAAATTGACCAAAAACTGGCCCTGATGTAGAGCTAACACAGGCAGGAGACAAGGCAATTGAGAGCACAAACCAACAGAAGGCTCTCTTTTTTTTGGAATATTTTTTGTATTTTTTTATGAATAAAACACAGGTATTTTCAGATAATGTTCAGAATGGAAAATTGACCAAAAACTGGCCCTGATGTGGAGCTAACACAGGCAGGAGACAAGGCAATTGAGAGCACAAACCAACAGAAGGCTCTCTTTTTTTTGGAATATTTTTTGTATTTTTTTATGAATAAAACACAGGTATTTTCAGATAATGTTCAGAAATGGAAAATTGACCAAAAACTGGCCCTGATGTAGAGCTAACACAGGCAGGAGACAAGGCAATGGAGAGCACAAACCAACAGGAGGCTCTTTTTTTGGAATATTTTTTGTATTTTTTTATTAAGAAAACACAGGTATTTTCAGATAATGTTCAGAAATGGAAAATTGACCAAAAACTGGCCCTGATGTAGACCTAACCCAGGTAGGAGACAAGGCAATGGAGAGCACAAACCAACAGAAGGCTCTTTTTTTTGGAATATTTTTTGTATTTTTTTATGAATAAAACAAAGGTATTTTCAAATAATGTTCAGAAATGGAAAATTGACCAAAAACTGGCCCTGATGTAGTGCTAACACAGGCAGGAGACAAGGCAATTGAGAGCACAAACCAACAGGAGGCTCTCTTTTTTTTGGAATATTTTTTGTATTTTTTTATGAATAAAACACAGGTATTTTCAGATAATGTTCAGAATGGAAAATTGACCAAAAACTGGCCCTGATGTAGAGCTAACACAGGCAGGAGACAAGGCAATGGAGAGCACAAACCAACAGGGGGCTCTCTTTTTTTTGGAATATTTTTTGTATTTTTTTATGAATAAAACACAGGTATTTTCAGATAATGTTCAGAAATGGAAAATTGACCAAAAACTGGCCCTGATGTAGAGCTAACACAGGCAGGAGACAAGGCAATTGAGAGCACAAACCAACAGAAGGCTCTCTTTTTTTTGGAATATTTTTTGTATTTTTTTATGAATAAAACACAGGTATTTTCAGATAATGTTCAGAAATGGAAAATTGACCAAAAACTGGCCCTGATGTAGAGCTAACACAGGCAGGAGACAAGGCAATCGAGAGCACAAACCAACAGGAGGCTCTTTTTTTTTTGGAATATTTTTTGTATTTTTTTTATGAATAAAACTCAGGTATTTTCAGATAATGTTCAGAAATGGAAAATTGACCAAAAACTGGCCCTGATGTAGAGCTAACACAGGCAGGAGACAAGGCAATGGAGAGCACAAACCAACAGGAGGCTCTTTTTTTTGGAATATTTTTTGTATTTTTTTTATGAATAAAACTCAGGTATTTTCAGATAATGTTTAGAAATGGAAAATTGACCAAAAACTGGCCCTGATGTAGAGCTAACACAGGCAGGAGACAAGGCAATCGAGAGCACAAACCAACAGGAGGCTGTTTTCTTTTTTGGGAATATATTTTTTGTATTTTTTTATGAATAAAACACAGGTATTTTCAGATAATGTTCAGAAATGGAAAATTGACCAAAAACTGGCCCTGATGTAGAGCTAACACAGGCAGGAGACAAGGCAATCGAGAGCACAAACCAACAGGAGGCTCTTTTTTTGGAATATTTTTTGTATTTTTTTATGAATAAAACACAGGTATTTTCAGATAATGTTCAGAAATGGAAAATTGACCAAAAACTGGCCCTGATGTAGAGCTAACACAGGCAGGAGACAAGGCAATCGAGAGCACAAACCAACAGGAGGCTGTTTTCTTTTTTGGGAATATATTTTTTGTATTTTTTTATGAATAAAACACAGGTATTTTCAGATAATGTTCAGAAATGGAAAATTGACCAAAAACTGGCCCTGATGTAGAGCTAACACAGGCAGGAGACAAGGCAATCGAGAGCACAAACCAACAGGAGGCTGTTTTCTTTTTTGGGAATATATTTTTTGTATTTTTTTATGAATAAAACACAGGTATTTTCAGATAATGTTCAGAAATGGAAAATTGACCAAAAACTGGCCCTGATGTAGAGCTAACACAGGCAGGAGACAAGGCAATCGAGAGCACAAACCAACAGGAGGCTCTTTTTTTGGAATATTTTTTGTATTTTTTTATGAATAAAACACAGGTATTTTCAGATAATGTTCAGAAATGGAAAATTGACCAAAAACTGGCCCTGATGTAGAGCTAACACAGGCAGGAGACAAGGCAATCGAGAGCACAAACCAACAGGAGGCTGTTTTCTTTTTTGGGAATATATTTTTTGTATTTTTTTATGAATAAAACACAGGTATTTTCAGATAATGTTCAGAAATGGAAAATTGACCAAAAACTGGCCCTGATGTAGAGCTAACACAGGCAGGAGACAAGGCAATCGAGAGCACAAACCAACAGGAGGCTCTTTTTTTTTTGGAATATTTTTTGTATTTTTTTTATGAATAAAACACAGGTATTTTCAGATAATGTTCAGAAATGGAAAATTGACCAAAAACTGGCCCTGATGTAGAGCTAACATAGGCAGGAGACAAGGCAATGGAGAGCACAAACCAACAGGAGGCTCTTTTTTTTGGAATATTTTTTGTATTTTTTTTATGAATAAAACTCAGGTATTTTCAGATAATGTTCAGAAATGGAAAATTGACCAAAAACTGGCCCTGATGTAGACCTAACCCAGGTAGGAGACAAGGCAATGGAGAGCACAAACCAACAGAAGGCTCTTTTTTTTGGAATATTTTTTGTATTTTTTTATGAATAAAACAAAGGTATTTTCAGATAATGTTCAGAAATGGAAAATTGACCAAAAATTGGCCCTGATGTAGTGCTAACACAGGCAGGAGACAAGGCAATTGAGAGCACAAACCAACAGGAGGCTGTTTTCTTTTTTGGGAATATATTTTTTGTATTTTTTTATGAATAAAACACAGGTATTTTCAGATAATGTTCAGAAATGGAAAATTGACCAAAAACTGGCCCTGATGTAGAGCTAACACAGGCAGGAGACAAGGCAATGGAGAGCACAAACCAACAGGAGGCTCTCTTTTTTTTGGAATATTTTTTGTATTTTTTATGAATAAAACACAGGTATTTTCAGATAATGTTCAGAATGGAAAATTGACCAAAAACTGGCCCTGATGTGGAGCTAACACAGGCAGGAGACAAGGCAATTGAGAGCACAAACCAACAGAAGGCTCTCTTTTTTTTGGAATATTTTTTGTATTTTTTTATGAATAAAACACAGGTATTTTCAGATAATGTTCAGAAATGGAAAATTGACCAAAAACTGGCCCTGATGTAGAGCTAACACAGGCAGGAGACAAGGCAATGGAGAGCACAAACCAACAGGAGGCTCTTTTTTTGGAATATTTTTTGTATTTTTTTATTAAGAAAACACAGGTATTTTCAGATAATGTTCAGAAATGGAAAATTGACCAAAAACTGGCCCTGATGTAGACCTAACCCAGGTAGGAGACAAGGCAATGGAGAGCACAAACCAACAGAAGGCTCTTTTTTTTGGAATATTTTTTGTATTTTTTTATGAATAAAACACAGGTATTTTCAGATAATGTTCAGAAATGGAAAATTGACCAAAAACTGGCCCTGATGTAGAGCTAACATAGGCAGGAGACAAGGCAATGGAGAGCACAAACCAACAGGAGGCTCTTTTTTTTGGAATATTTTTTGTATTTTTTTTATGAATAAAACTCAGGTATTTTCAGATAATGTTCAGAAATGGAAAATTGACCAAAAACTGGCCCTGATGTAGACCTAACCCAGGTAGGAGACAAGGCAATGGAGAGCACAAACCAACAGAAGGCTCTCTTTTTTTTGGAATATTTTTTGTATTTTTTTATGAATAAAACTCAGGTATTTTCAGATAATGTTCAGAAATGGAAAATTGACCAAAAACTGGCCCTGATGTAGAGCTAACACAGGCAGGAGACAAGGCAATTGAGAGCACAAACCAACAGGAGGCTGTTTTCTTTTTTGGGAATATATTTTTTGTATTTTTTTATGAATAAAACACAGGTATTTTCAGATAATGTTCAGAAATGGAAAATTGACCAAAAACTGGCCCTGATGTAGAGCTAACACAGGCAGGAGACAAGGCAATTGAGAGCACAAACCAACAGAAGGCTCTCTTTTTTTTGGAATATTTTTTGTATTTTTTTATGAATAAAACACAGGTATTTTCAGATAATGTTCAGAAATGGAAAATTAGCCAAAAACTGGCCCTGATGTAGAGCTAACACAGGCAGGAGACAAGGCAATCGAGAGCACAAACCAACAGGAGGCTCTTTTTTTTTGGAATATTTTTTGTATTTTTTTTATGAATAAAACACAGGTATTTTCAGATAATGTTCAGAAATGGAAAATTGACCAAAAACTGGCCCTGATGTAGAGCTAACATAGGCAGGAGACAAGGCAATGGAGAGCACAAACCAACAGGAGGCTCTTTTTTTTGGAATATTTTTTGTATTTTTTTTATGAATAAAACTCAGGTATTTTCAGATAATGTTTAGAAATGGAAAATTGACCAAAAACTGGCCCTGATGTAGAGCTAACACAGGCAGGAGACAAGGCAATCGAGAGCACAAACCAACAGGAGGCTCTTTTTTTTTGGAATATTTTTTGTTTTTTTTTTATGAATAAAACACAGGTATTTTCAGATAATGTTCAGAAATGGAAAATTGACCAAAAACTGGCCCTGATATAGAGCTAACATAGGCAGGAGACAAGGCAATGGAGAGCACAAACCAACAGGAGGCTCTTTTTTTTTGGAATATTTTTTGTATTTTTTTTATGAATAAAACTCAGGTATTTTCAGATAATGTTCAGAAATGGAAAATTGACCAAAAACTGGCCCTGATGTAGAGCTAACATAGGCAGGAGACAAGGCAATGGAGAGCACAAACCAACAGGAGGCTCTTTTTTTGGAATATTTTTTGTATTTTTTTATTAAGAAAACACAGGTATTTTCAGATAATGTTCAGAAATGGAAAATTGACCAAAAACTGGCCCTGATGTAGACCTAACCCAGGTAGGAGACAAGGCAATGGAGAGCACAAACCAACAGAAGGCTCTCTTTTTTTTGGAATATTTTTTGTATTTTTTTATGAATAAAACACAGGTATTTTCAGATAATGTTCAGAAATGGAAAATTGACCAAAAACTGGCCCTGATGTAGAGCTAACACAGGCAGGAGACAAGGCAATTGAGAGCACAAACCAACAGGAGGCTCTCTTTTTTTTGGAATATTTTTTGTATTTTTTTATGAATAAAACACAGGTATTTTCAGATAATGTTCAGAAATGGAAAATTGACCAAAAACTGGCCCTGATGTAGAGCTAACACAGGCAGGAGACAAGGCAATTGAGAGCACAAACCAACAGGAGGCTCTCTTTTTTTTGGAATATTTTTTGTATTTTTTTATGAATAAAACACAGGTATTTTCAGATAATGTTCAGAAATGGAAAATTGACCAAAAACTGGCCCTGATGTAGAGCTAACACAGGCAGGAGACAAGGCAATTGAGAGCACAAACCAACAGAAGGCTCTCTTTTTTTTGGAATATTTTTTGTATTTTTTTATGAATAAAACACAGGTATTTTCAGATAATGTTCAGAAATGGAAAATTAGCCAAAAACTGGCCCTGATGTAGAGCTAACACAGGCAGGAGACAAGGCAATCGAGAGCACAAACCAACAGGAGGCTCTTTTTTTTTGGAATATTTTTTGTATTTTTTTTATGAATAAAACACAGGTATTTTCAGATAATGTTCAGAAATGGAAAATTGACCAAAAACTGGCCCTGATGTAGAGCTAACATAGGCAGGAGACAAGGCAATGGAGAGCACAAACCAACAGGAGGCTCTTTTTTTTGGAATATTTTTTGTATTTTTTTTATGAATAAAACTCAGGTATTTTCAGATAATGTTTAGAAATGGAAAATTGACCAAAAACTGGCCCTGATGTAGAGCTAACACAGGCAGGAGACAAGGCAATCGAGAGCACAAACCAACAGGAGGCTCTTTTTTTTTGGAATATTTTTTGTTTTTTTTTTATGAATAAAACACAGGTATTTTCAGATAATGTTCAGAAATGGAAAATTGACCAAAAACTGGCCCTGATATAGAGCTAACATAGGCAGGAGACAAGGCAATGGAGAGCACAAACCAACAGGAGGCTCTTTTTTTTTGGAATATTTTTTGTATTTTTTTTATGAATAAAACTCAGGTATTTTCAGATAATGTTCAGAAATGGAAAATTGACCAAAAACTGGCCCTGATGTAGAGCTAACATAGGCAGGAGACAAGGCAATGGAGAGCACAAACCAACAGAAGGCTCTTTTTTTTGGAATATTTTTTGTATTTTTTTATGAATAAAACACAGGTATTTTCAGATAATGTTCAGAAATGGAAAATTGACCAAAAACTGGCCCTGATGTAGAGCTAACACAGGCAGGAGACAAGGCAATTGAGAGCACAAACCAACAGGAGGCTCTTTTTTTTTGGAATATTTTTTGTATTTTTTTATGAATAAAACACAGGTATTTTCAGATAATGTTCAGAATGGAAAATTGACCAAAAACTGGCCCTGATGTAGAGCTAACACAGGCAGGAGACAAGGCAATGGAGAGCACAAACCAACAGGAGGCTCTCTTTTTTTTGGAATATTTTTTTATTTTTTTATGAATAAAACACAGGTATTTTCAGATAATGTTCAGAATGGAAAATTGACCAAAAACTGGCCCTGATGTAGAGCTAACACAGGCAGGAGACAAGGCAATGGAGAGCACAAACCAACAGGAGGCTCTTTTTTTGGAATATTTTTTGTATTTTTTTATTAAGAAAACACAGGTATTTTCAGATAATGTTCAGAAATGGAAAATTGACCAAAAACTGGCCCTGATGTAGACCTAACCCAGGTAGGAGACAAGGCAATGGAGAGCACAAACCAACAGGGGGCTCTCTTTTTTTTGGAATATTTTTTGTATTTTTTTATGAATAAAACACAGGTATTTTCAGATAATGTTCAGAAATGGAAAATTGACCAAAAACTGGCCCTGATGTAGAGCTAACACAGGCAGGAGACAAGGCAATCGAGAGCACAAACCAACAGGAGGCTCTTTTTTTTTGGAATATTTTTTGTATTTTTTTTATGAATAAAACTCAGGTATTTTCAGATAATGTTCAGAAATGGAAAATTGACCAAAAACTGGCCCTGATGTAGAGCTAACACAGGCAGGAGACAAGGCAATTGAGAGCACAAAACAACAGAAGGCTCTCTTTTTTTTGGAATATTTTTTGTATTTTTTTATGAATAAAACACAGGTATTTTCAGATAATGTTCAGAAATGGAAAATTAGCCAAAAACTGGCCCTGATGTAGAGCTAACACAGGCAGGAGACAAGGCAATCGAGAGCACAAACCAACAGGAGGCTCTTTTTTTTTGGAATATTTTTTGTATTTTTTTTATGAATAAAACACAGGTATTTTCAGATAATGTTCAGAAATGGAAAATTGACCAAAAACTGGCCCTGATGTAGAGCTAACACAGGCAGGAGACAAGGCAATCGAGAGCACAAACCAACAGGAGGCTCTCTTTTTTTTGGAATATTTTTTGTATTTTTTTTATGAATAAAACTCAGGTATTTTCAGATAATGTTTAGAAATGGAAAATTGACCAAAAACTGGCCCTGATGTAGAGCTAACACAGGCAGGAGACAAGGCAATCGAGAGCACAAACCAACAGGAGGCTCTCTTTTTTTTGGAATATTTTTTGTATTTTTTTATGAATAAAACACAGGTATTTTCAGATAATGTTCAGAAATGGAAAATTGACCAAAAACTGGCCCTGATGTAGAGCTAACACAGGCAGGAGACAAGGCAATGGAGAGCACAAACCAACAGGAGGCTCTTTTTTTGGAATATTTTTTGTATTTTTTTTATGAATAAAACACAGGTATTTTCAGATAATGTTCAGAAATGGAAAATTGACCAAAAACTGGCCCTGATGTAGAGCTAACACAGGCAGGAGACAAGGCAATCGAGAGCACAAACCAACAGGAGGCTCTTTTTTTTTGGAATATTTTTTGTATTTTTTTTATGAATAAAACACAGGTATTTTCAGATAATGTTCAGAATGGAAAATTGACCAAAAACTGGCCCTGATGTAGAGCTAACATAGGCAGGAGACAAGGCAATGGAGAGCACAAACCAACAGAAGGCTCTTTTTTTTGGAATATTTTTTGTATTTTTTTATGAATAAAACAAAGGTATTTTCAGATAATGTTCAGAAATGGAAAATTGACCAAAAACTGGCCCTGATGTAGTGCTAACACAGGCAGGAGACAAGGCAATTGAGAGCACAAACCAACAGGAGGCTGTTTTCTTTTTTGGGAATATATTTTTTGTATTTTTTTATGAATAAAACACAGGTATTTTCAGATAATGTTCAGAAATGGAAAATTGACCAAAAACTGGCCCTGATGTAGAGCTAACACAGGCAGGAGACAAGGCAATGGAGAGCACAAACCAACAGGGGGCTCTCTTTTTTTTGGAATATTTTTTGTATTTTTTTATGAATAAAACACAGGTATTTTCAGATAATGTTCAGAAATGGAAAATTGACCAAAAACTGGCCCTGATGTAGAGCTAACACAGGCAGGAGACAAGGCAATCGAGAGCACAAACCAACAGGAGGCTCTTTTTTTTTGGAATATTTTTTGTATTTTTTTTATGAATAAAACTCAGGTATTTTCAGATAATGTTCAGAAATGGAAAATTGACCAAAAACTGGCCCTGATGTAGAGCTAACACAGGCAGGAGACAAGGCAATTGAGAGCACAAAACAACAGAAGGCTCTCTTTTTTTTGGAATATTTTTTGTATTTTTTTATGAATAAAACACAGGTATTTTCAGATAATGTTCAGAAATGGAAAATTAGCCAAAAACTGGCCCTGATGTAGAGCTAACACAGGCAGGAGACAAGGCAATCGAGAGCACAAACCAACAGGAGGCTCTTTTTTTTTGGAATATTTTTTGTATTTTTTTTATGAATAAAACACAGGTATTTTCAGATAATGTTCAGAAATGGAAAATTGACCAAAAACTGGCCCTGATGTAGAGCTAACATAGGCAGGAGACAAGGCAATGGAGAGCACAAACCAACAGGAGGCTCTTTTTTTTGGAATATTTTTTGTATTTTTTTTATGAATAAAACTCAGGTATTTTCAGATAATGTTCAGAAATGGAAAATTGACCAAAAACTGGCCCTGATGTGGAGCTAACACAGGCAGGAGACAAGGCAATGGAGAGCACAAACCAACAAGAGGCTCTTTTTTTGGAATATTTTTTGTATTTTTTTTATGAATAAAACACAGGTATTTTCAGATAATGTTCAGAAATGGAAAATTGACCAAAAACTGGCCCTGATGTAGAGCTAACACAGGCAGGAGACAAGGCAATCGAGAGCACAAACCAACAGGAGGCTCTTTTTTTTTGGAATATTTTTTGTATTTTTTTTATGAATAAAACACAGGTATTTTCAGATAATGTTCAGAATGGAAAATTGACCAAAAACTGGCCCTGATGTAGAGCTAACATAGGCAGGAGACAAGGCAATGGAGAGCACAAACCAACAGAAGGCTCTTTTTTTTGGAATATTTTTTGTATTTTTTTATGAATAAAACAAAGGTATTTTCAGATAATGTTCAGAAATGGAAAATTGACCAAAAACTGGCCCTGATGTAGTGCTAACACAGGCAGGAGACAAGGCAATTGAGAGCACAAACCAACAGGAGGCTGTTTTCTTTTTTGGGAATATATTTTTTGTATTTTTTTATGAATAAAACACAGGTATTTTCAGATAATGTTCAGAAATGGAAAATTGACCAAAAACTGGCCCTGATGTAGAGCTAACACAGGCAGGAGACAAGGCAATGGAGAGCACAAACCAACAGAAGGCTCTCTTTTTTTTGGAATATTTTTTGTATTTTTTTATGAATAAAACACAGGTATTTTCAGATAATGTTCAGAATGGAAAATTGACCAAAAACTGGCCCTGATGTGGAGCTAACACAGGCAGGAGACAAGGCAATTGAGAGCACAAACCAACAGAAGGCTCTCTTTTTTTTGGAATATTTTTTGTATTTTTTTATGAATAAAACACAGGTATTTTCAGATAATGTTCAGAAATGGAAAATTGACCAAAAACTGGCCCTGATGTAGACCTAACCCAGGTAGGAGACAAGGCAATGGAGAGCACAAACCAACAGAAGGCTCTTTTTTTTGGAATATTTTTTGTATTTTTTTATGAATAAAACAAAGGTATTTTCAAATAATGTTCAGAAATGGAAAATTGACCAAAAACTGGCCCTGAGGTAGTGCTAACACAGGCAGGAGACAAGGCAATTGAGAGCACAAACCAACAGGAGGCTCTCTTTTTTTTGGAATATTTTTTGTATTTTTTTATGAATAAAACACAGGTATTTTCAGATAATGTTCAGAATGGAAAATTGACCAAAAACTGGCCCTGATGTAGAGCTAACACAGGCAGGAGACAAGGCAATTGAGAGCACAAACCAACAGAAGGCTCTCTTTTTTTTGGAATATTTTTTGTATTTTTTTATGAATAAAACACAGGTATTTTCAGATAATGTTCAGAAATGGAAAATTGACCAAAAACTGGCCCTGATGTAGAGCTAACACAGGCAGGAGACAAGGCAATGGAGAGCACAAACCAACAGAAGGCTCTCTTTTTTTTGGAATATTTTTTGTATTTTTTTTATGAATAAAACACAGGTATTTTCAGATAATGTTCAGAAATGGAAAATTAGCCAAAAACTGGCCCTGATGTAGAGCTAACACAGGCAGGAGACAAGGCAATGGAGAGCACAAACCAACAGGGGGCTCTCTTTTTTTTGGAATATTTTTTGTATTTTTTTATGAATAAAACACAGGTATTTTCAGATAATGTTCAGAAATGGAAAATTGACCAAAAACTGGCCCTGATGTAGAGCTAACACAGGCAGGAGACAAGGCAATGGAGAGCACAAACCAACAGGAGGCTCTTTTTTTTTGGAATATTTTTTGTATTTTTTTTATGAATAAAACACAGGTATTTTCAGATAATGTTCAGAAATGGAAAATTGACCAAAAACTGGCCCTGATGTAGAGCTACCACAGGCAGGAGACAAGGCAATCGAGAGCACAAACCAACAGGAGGCTCTTTTTTTTTTGGAATATTTTTTGTATTTTTTTTATGAATAAAACACAGGTATTTTCAGATAATGTTCAGAAATGGAAAATTGACCAAAAACTGGCCCTGATGTAGAGCTAACATAGGCAGGAGACAAGGCAATGGAGAGCACAAACCAACAGGAGGCTCTTTTTTTTGGAATATTTTTTGTATTTTTTTATGAATAAAACTCAGGTATTTTCAGATAATGTTCAGAAATGGAAAATTGACCAAAAACTGGCCCTGATGTAGACCTAACCCAGGTAGGAGACAAGGCAATTGAGAGCACAAACCAACAGAAGGCTCTTTTTTTTGGAATATTTTTTGTATTTTTTTATGAATAAAACAAAGGTATTTTCAGATAATGTTCAGAAATGGAAAATTGACCAAAAACTGGCCCTGATGTAGTGCTAACACAGGCAGGAGACAAGGCAATTGAGAGCACAAACCAACAGGAGGCTCTCTTTTTTTTGGAATATTTTTTGTATTTTTTTATGAATAAAACTCAGGTATTTTCAGATAATGTTCAGAATGGAAAATTGACCAAAAACTGGCCCTGATGTAGAGCTAACACAGGCAGGAGACAAGGCAATCGAGAGCACAAACCAACAGGAGGCTGTTTTCTTTTTTGGGAATATATTTTTTGTATTTTTTTATGAATAAAACACAGGTATTTTCAGATAATGTTCAGAAATGGAAAATTGACCAAAAACTGGCCCTGATGTAGAGCTAACACAGGCAGGAGACAAGGCAATGGAGAGCACAAACCAACAGAAGGCTCTCTTTTTTTTGGAATATTTTTTGTATTTTTTTATGAATAAAACACAGGTATTTTCAGATAATGTTCAGAATGGAAAATTGACCAAAAACTGGCCCTGATGTGGAGCTAACACAGGCAGGAGACAAGGCAATTGAGAGCACAAACCAACAGAAGGCTCTCTTTTTTTTGGAATATTTTTTGTATTTTTTTTATGAATAAAACACAGGTATTTTCAGATAATGTTCAGAAATGGAAAATTGACCAAAAACTGGCCCTGATGTAGAGCTAACACAGGCAGGAGACAAGGCAATCGAGAGCACAAACCAACAGGAGGCTCTTTTTTTTTTGGAATATTTTTTGTATTTTTTTTATGAATAAAACACAGGTATTTTCAGATAATGTTCAGAAATGGAAAATTGACCAAAAACTGGCCCTGATGTAGAGCTAACATAGGCAGGAGACAAGGCAATGGAGAGCACAAACCAACAGAAGGCTCTTTTTTTTGGAATATTTTTTGTATTTTTTTATGAATAAAACAAAGGTATTTTCAGATAATGTTCAGAAATGGAAAATTGACCAAAAACTGGCCCTGATGTAGTGCTAACACAGGCAGGAGACAAGGCAATTGAGAGCACAAACCAACAGGAGGCTGTTTTCTTTTTTGGGAATATATTTTTTGTATTTTTTTATGAATAAAACACAGGTATTTTCAGATAATGTTCAGAAATGGAAAATTGACCAAAAACTGGCCCTGATGTAGAGCTAACACAGGCAGGAGACAAGGCAATGGAGAGCACAAACCAACAGAAGGCTCTCTTTTTTTTGGAATATTTTTTGTATTTTTTTATGAATAAAACACAGGTATTTTCAGATAATGTTCAGAAATGGAAAATTGACCAAAAACTGGCCCTGATGTAGAGCTAACACAGGCAGGAGACAAGGCAATGGAGAGCACAAACCAACAGGGGGCTCTTTTTTTGGAATATTTTTTGTATTTTTTTATTAAGAAAACACAGGTATTTTCAGATAATGTTCAGAAATGGAAAATTGACCAAAAACTGGCCCTGATGTAGACCTAACCCAGGTAGGAGACAAGGCAATGGAGAGCACAAACCAACAGAAGGCTCTTTTTTTTGGAATATTTTTTGTATTTTTTTATGAATAAAACAAAGGTATTTTCAAATAATGTTCAGAAATGGAAAATTGACCAAAAACTGGCCCTGATGTAGAGCTAACACAGGCAGGAGACAAGGCAATCGAGAGCACAAACCAACAGGAGGCTCTTTTTTTTTGGAATATTTTTTGTATTTTTTTATGAATAAAACACAGGTATTTTCAGATAATGTTCAGAAATGGAAAATTGACCAAAAACTGGCCCTGATGTAGAGCTAACACAGGAAGGAGACAAGGCAATTGAGAGCACAAACCAACAGAAGGCTCTCTTTTTTTTGGAATATTTTTTGTATTTTTTTATGAATAAAACACAGGTATTTTCAGATAATGTTCAGAAATGGAAAATTGACCAAAAACTGGCCCTGATGTAGAGCTAACATAGGCAGGAGACAAGGCAATGGAGAGCACAAACCAACAGGGGGCTCTCTTTTTTTTGGAATATTTTTTGTATTTTTTTATGAATAAAACACAGGTATTTTCAGATAATGTTCAGAAATGGAAAATTGACCAAAAACTGGCCCTGATGTAGAGCTAACACAGGAAGGAGACAAGGCAATTGAGAGCACAAACCAACAGAAGGCTCTCTTTTTTTTGGAATATTTTTTGTATTTTTTTATGAATAAAACACAGGTATTTTCAGATAATGTTCAGAAATGGAAAATTGACCAAAAACTGGCCCTGATGTAGAGCTAACACAGGCAGGAGACAAGGCAATCGAGAGCACAAACCAACAGGAGGCTCTTTTTTTTTGGAATATTTTTTGTATTTTTTTTATGAATAAAACTCAGGTATTTTCAGATAATGTTCAGAAATGGAAAATTGACCAAAAACTGGCCCTGATGTAGAGCTAACACAGGCAGGAGACAAGGCAATTGAGAGCACAAACCAACAGAAGGCTCTCTTTTTTTTGGAATATTTTTTGTATTTTTTTTATGAATAAAACACAGGTATTTTCAGATAATGTTCAGAAATGGAAAATTGACCAAAAACTGGCCCTGATATAGAGCTAACATAGGCAGGAGACAAGGCAATGGAGAGCACAAACCAACAGGAGGCTCTTTTTTTTTGGAATATTTTTTGTATTTTTTTTATGAATAAAACTCAGGTATTTTCAGATAATGTTCAGAAATGGAAAATTGACCAAAAACTGGCCCTGATGTAGAGCTAACACAGGCAGGAGACAAGGCAATCGAGAGCACAAACCAACAGGAGGCTCTCTTTTTTTGGAATATTTTTTGTATTTTTTTATGTATAAAACACAGGTATTTTCAGATAATGTTCAGAAATGGAAAATTGACCAAAAACTGGCCCTGATGTAGAGCTAACATAGGCAGGAGACAAGGCAATGGAGAGCACAAACCAACAGAAGGCTCTTTTTTTTGGAATATTTTTTGTATTTTTTTATGAATAAAACACAGGTATTTTCAGATAATGTTCAGAAATGGAAAATTGACCAAAAACTGGCCCTGATGTAGAGCTAACACAGGCAGGAGACAAGGCAATGGAGAGCACAAACCAACAGGAGGCTCTTTTCTTTTTGCAATATTTTTTGTATTTTTTTATGAATAAAACACAGGTATTTTCAGATAATGTTCAGAAATGGAAAATTGACCAAAAACTGGCCCTGATGTAGAGCTAACATAGGCAGGAGACAAGGCAATGGAGAGCACAAACCAACAGGAGGCTCTTTTTTTTGGAATACTTTTTGTATTTTTTTTATGAATAAAACACAGGTATTTTCAGATAATGTTCAGAAATGGAAAATTGACCAAAAACTGGCCCTGATGTAGAGCTAACACAGGCAGGAGACAAGGCAATGGAGAGCACAAACCAACAGGAGGCTCTTTTTTTTTTTGGAATATTTTTTGTATTTTTTTATGAATAAAACACAGGTATTTTGAGATAATGTTCAGAAATGGAAAATTAGCCAAAAACTGGCTCTGATGTAGAGCTAACACAGGCAGGAGACAAGGCAATCGAGAGCACAAACCAACAGGAGGCTCTTTTTTTTTTGGAATATTTTTTGTATTTTTTTATGAATAAAACATAGGTATTTTCAGATAATGTTCAGAAATGGAAAATTGACCAAAAACTGGCCCTGATGTAGAGCTAACACAGGCAGGAGACAAGGCAATCGAGAGCACAAACCAACAGGAGGCTCTTTTTTTTGCAATATTTTTTGTATTTTTTTTATGAATAAAACACAGGTATTTTCAGATAATGTTCAGAAATGGAAAATTGACCAAAAACTGGCCCTGATGTAGTGCTAACACAGGCAGGAGACAAGGCAATTGAGAGCACAAACCAACAGGAGGCTGTTTTCTTTTTTGGGAATATATTTTTTGTATTTTTTTATGAATAAAACACAGGTATTTTCAGATAATGTTCAGAATGGAAAATTGACCAAAAACTGGCCCTGATGTGGAGCTAACACAGGCAGGAGACAAGGCAATGGAGAGCACAAACCAACAGGAGGCTCTTTTTTTGGAATATTTTTTGTATTTTTTTATGAATAAAACCCAGGTATTTTCAGATAATGTTCAGAAATGGAAAATTGACCAAAGACTGGCCCTGATGTAGAGCTAACACAGGCAGGAGACAAGGCAATCGAGAGCACAAACCAACAGAAGGCTCTCTTTTTTTTGGAATATTTTTTGTATTTTTTTATGAATAAAACACAGGTATTTTCAGATAATGTTCAGAAATGGAAAATTGACCAAAAACTGGCCCTGATGTAGAGCTAACATAGGCAGGAGACAAGGCAATGGAGAGCACAAACCAACAGGAGGCTCTTTTTTTTGGAATATTTTTTGTATTTTTTTATGAATAAAACACAGGTATTTTCAGATAATGTTCAGAAATGGAAAATTAGCCAAAAACTGGCCCTGATGTAGAGCTAACACAGGCAGGAGACAAGGCAATGGAGAGCACAAACCAACAGGAGGCTCTTTTTTTGGAATATTTTTTGTATTTTTTTATGAATAAAACTCAGGTATTTTCAGATAATGTTCAGAAATGGAAAATTGACCAAAAACTGGCCCTGATGTAGAGCTAACACAGGCAGGAGACAAGGCAATCGAGAGCACAAACCAACAGGAGGCTCTTTTTTTTTGGAATATTTTTTGTATTTTTTTATGAATAAAACACAGGTATTTTCAGATAATGTTCAGAAATGGAAAATTAGCCAAAAAACTGGCCCTGATGTAGAGCTAACACAGGCAGGTGACAAGGCAATGGAGAGCACAAACCAACAGAAGGCTCTCTTTTTTTTTAGAATATTTTTTGTATTTTTTTAATGAATAAAACACAGGTATTTTAAAAAAATATCCAAAAATGGAAAATTAGCCAAAAACTGGCCCTGCTGTAGAGCTAACACAGGCAGGAGACAAAGCAATCGAGAGCACAAACCAACAGAAGGCTCTTTTTTTATATAGAATATTTTTTGTATTTTTTTTATGAATAAAACACAGGTATTTTTAAAAAATATCCAAAAATGGAAAATTAGCCAAAAACTGGCCCTGCGGTAGAGCTAACACAGCCAAAAGACAGGGCAATCGAAGCACACACAGAAGAGTCTTTTCCAACGAAGAATGGAATATTTTCCAACCCAAGTCTTTTTCCTACCCAAGCCAAGCCAAGCACAAGCCCTCCCAGACCTCTCTCCTCCCTCGCCTCCGCACAACAAATGGCTCTGCGGCCACACGGAGCCGCTTTTAAAGGCCTTGCCGGCCAATCAGACACTGCCACGGTGCACTGCTTGCTTGCTGATTGGCTCCAGCCTCCCAGGGCACCAGCAGCATCCTCCATCCCATTTCCAAAACGGGCGGAAGCTCGTTAAAAGTATGGGGGATGCAGTTTCGCTATTTTTAAACACTTCCGGGTTTGAAAAAGTGTTTTATAATCGTTTTGTAATTATTAAAAATAACGAATTATTAACGAATAACGAATTAACGAAACGAAACCGCCCAGCCCTAGTAACTATATACACTAGTATTTTTGCTAGTTCTATCTCGTTCCTGCATTCTTAACTGCATCATCAATCGTTCATGTTCTCTGGCCTTCTCTCTTTCCTCAGCCGCTCTAGTTATCTCTCTTTCTTCAGCCGCTCTCTCTCTCTTTCTTCAGCCTCCAACTTAGCTAACTGTAACCTTTCCCGTGATTTCATTCTGCTAATTTCAAACTGAATTTGTTATCTCTGTAGTTCTACTGATGTAACTGTCTGCTCCTGACTCTCCTCACGTTCCTATGCTTCCTCCTCTATCACCTCTCCTTCAGTTCCAGCTTTCTTGCTCTTTGGAGGAGCCATTTTCTCTTACTTTTTTCTTTATGAGGTAAATTTTGAATCTGGAGTGTCTGAATCTTAGGGTTATACTAGCCCTTGTGTTTTAAACCACAACTATCACAGGATAACTTTTATTACAGTCTTTCTTTAATCACTGGATCACCTCAGCCACAGTCCACAGCTTCTTCTAGGCACTATATCAGTCTTATTCTATGGATCCCACCTCTTTCTGATGCACTGGACCAGATATATTCTACTCATCCCGCAACTGCCACCATTTATGTAACGCCAGGGAAGCCACCAGTTTGTAAAGAAGCATGTACATATGTGCGGTCCTCTGCCAACACTTTAATACCTGAGATGCTCTGTGTGTTGTAAAACAAAAGCCTCTTGGCTTTGAATCACAGGCTGGAGGCTCTCTTATATGCAACAAAGTAACGAAGTTTATTCAAACACTTCAGGCTCCGAACGAGTGTGGTTACAATTGATATTTTTGTTGCAAACTTGAGTTTCAGTCATGTATAATATACTTGGTGCACTTTCCTGAAATAGACTTTCAAAGTTTCTCATTTACCAAGATGGTATTTACTTTACATATACTTGACTAAAATTACTTTCTGATTAAAGCACCACTGGCTTTTCTTTAAGTTCCTAAAACTTGTGCTCTATTTGACTAACTGCTTACTTTTCTAACAGGATTTCTTAACTATCTCTCATGAACAGGAATCCCTAACTCCCTGTCCTTCACAAACTGCAATCCCCAACTAACTGTCATTTTTTAAACTCTCCCTCTAACTCCCCTCCTTTTTAAACTTAGCTCCACCCCTTTAGAACTTACAGCTCTGCTCTTTTTGTCTCCCAACCTTATGAAATCCTGGGCCAATCGGTCTCCATATGCAAATAAATCCTGTCCCTGCTGTTACTATCCTCTCTGTCTCTATTCTTCCCTATCTGTCCCCTGCAAACATAGAGCTATGCACTAAAATTTCACATAGAGTAACAAATTCGCTACACATGCAAAGACCATAATGATCCAAAAAGGCTATAGACCAGTGGTTCTCAACCTGGGGTCCCCAGATGTTTTTGGCCTTCAACTCCCAGAAATCCAAACAGCTGGTAAACTGGCTGGGATTTCTGGGAGTTGTAGTCCAAAAACATCCGGGGACCCTAGGTTGAGAATCACTGCTATAGACCAATCTACCTGTTGTGCCACCTCTACAAAGTTCTGAAGAGACCAATTTTGCATAGAATTATGGAAAAAATAGCCCCATGTCTGATTTCATAGCAAACTGGCTTCAGGAAAGGCAAAAGCTGCACATCGCAAGAGCTAAACCTGACCCAGCACATAGAAGATGGCTTTGAAAGGCAGCAGATCACTTCCGGTCGGCAGCAGAGCAGAGAGGTCGCATACCATCAAGCCTTGGCTGATTTATTGAGACAGTTGGGAGATAACGTTAATTCTCCCGTGCTTAACTCAAATCTGTTATTTAAACAGACTGTGAGGATATAGCTGGAACTACAAAAGCAAGCGTTTAAGAAATGGAGGATTTTTCTTCGTCAATCTAAACAGCGGCTAGGTTCCAAAGGAGCTCCTGACTCATTATCTCTCCAGCAGAATTGGCTGCCGGTTTTGTTTTCACAGTAAGGACACTTCTTGTTTATTTGTCTTTTTTGCTCTTCTCAAAGAAATTTAAAGTGCACCACTCAAAGAGGATCTGTTTGTATTCATACCCTGGGCTAAAGACAGATAGACTGTTTAATTCCCTCTATTGGCTGATGAGGAGTTTAATTGTCTGGATTCATACTGCACACCTCAATCCCAGCCCATCTAGAAGACAGAAAAGGACTCAAACTTAAACTGTGCTTTTGTTAGGTGGGACTTTGTTATGAATCAATGAAAACTCTAAAGGAAATTGCTATTTTGTCTTGCTAATGAACTTTAAGTTGGAATAAGAGAACTTTGCATGATTAAAGGATAAAACTCACACTCCCTTCCCCCCCTCAACTTCAGCAAAGCTTTTTCTTCATTGTTGTGGCTACGTGTGGCCTTGAACGATACGACAGTTGCACAGCACCCAAAAGACAAATGGAGAAAAAAAGCCAAACACCTCGCCTGTCTGGGCTGATGACATCATATGCCACTGTGGTGGGTGGAGCGGAAAAGCCAAAAAAGCAGCCAAATGCCAATACTCCTCCTGGTGGCTTCTCTGAGAAAATTCTTCTGGAAATTAGATCTATGATTCAGGATTTAAAAGGGAGCATGGATTCATTAAGGGAAGATGTCAAGAAAATTACAGAAAGACAAGATGCCATCTGTAGCGAATTTGTTACTCTATGGTTTTTTTAAAATATAGTGACCCCTTATCACAGCCTTGCTTGCATCCCAAATTATATCTTTAGTTACTTGTCCATTATCATTGATCTAAAAATACTTGCTTATTTCTTTCCTTATCATTTCATATTCTTGCTCTCTACTGTTTAAAATTGTATTATATCTCCAGGTTCTTTCTTTTCTCTCTATTTCTAATTTTACTTTCACTCTTAATGGTGCATGATCTGACAAATATATTGGAAGTGTTTTTGCCTCTAGAATCAATGATTGATTTGTATTTTCCCCCAAAATATAATCTATTTTACTATATGTATCATGTCTTCCTGAATAATAAGTCCATCTATTATTCTCTGATTCCCCTTCTAATAGGTCCTGCATGTTGTATTCTCTTATATTTAATTTCCTATTATTATTTTGCCTTGTTGACACCAATTCCAAATTGTAATCTCCTGCACAAAACAATTCCCCTTCTGCAAACTTATCCACCTTTCTAAATACTTGTTTTATGTACCTTTTTTGATTTTTGTTTGGGGCATATATACAGACCAAGGTCATTCTAATTTTCCCTATGTTTCCTTTTATCATTACCCACCTCCCCTCTGAATCCCTTTTTACTTTTTTCACCTGGAAATCTAATGTGTTTTTAATTAAAATAGCCACACCACATGATCTATTTGAACCTCAAGATTCATAAATTTGACCCCAAATCCTGTCATTAAATAGTGGAGTACTATCCCGCAATCTTTTATGTGATTCTTGTAAAAATAGAACATCCACCTTGTTATCTTTCACCATTTTCATCAGTCTTGCTTTTTGTTTTGGAGCAGATAAACCATTGCAGTTATGTGAAAAAATTACAAACTGAGCCAAAACAAGATACTGTTTGCAATTACCCCCCTGTAGTTCCTTTTCCCTGTTTGCTTGTCTCCCCCTCCCCCAATCCCCTCAGAGTCCAGTCTTCTTCCTCTTCCCCTCAGAGGAAGACCTGAAAGAGAATTCCATCTGTTCTCTTCCATCCCAGACTCCCCTGGTGTCTGTGTTGCCCTTCTCCAGCTCCCCCCTCCTGCAAGTTCTTAAACCCCATTTATCACAGTTCTATTATTTTTAGGATGCTTCTTTCTTATATCCCCATAGTGGATCTTGTTTCCATTCTTCTTGGTTCTTCTCTAAGCTTTTGTCATTTCAGTTCTTGAATTTCTCATATTCCCGTAGTTGCTGTAGATTCATTGCCTTCAGATCTCTTAAAGATCTTTTCTCTTTTCTCTGATTCTCTTCCTTGTCCTTCGCATCTCCAACAACAAATAGTGTTTGAGGTGAGCATAACTCTGTCAGTCCAGCTCCTTCTGTATCTCTCACCTCTAACTCTGTTATCTGTCCAGCTGTCCTGTAAATGTCCTTGACATTTTTACTCCTTTCCTTTCTCCATGTGGAACTCTGAGCTTCTTCTTCTTTATTTGATTCCTCCGTTCCATCCAATGCTCCTCCCTCTGTAACCAGTTTTAGTTTCCTGAGCATTTTCCTTCCACTGTCCAAATCAGTGGCTTTCTATCGTTTACTGTTCTTATAAACGATCAAAGTTGCTGGAAAAGCCCAGGTATAGCATTAGCCCTTCTTTTGTAAGGTACTTGCAATTTCCCTCATTTCAGCCCTTTTACTCAATGTCTCTGGTGATAAATCCAAGAGTGGCCAAACTTTTTTACCAGCAAAGTTCAAGTCCTTGAATTTTTTAAGCTTCCAAAAGACCTGTTCCTTATCTGACTCCTTCGTAAATTTAATTAAGATGTCCCTGGGTGTATTTTTTTCCTCTATAAGCCCAATGCACTCTCTCTATCTGTTCTGATGAAATTTGAGCCAATGTCTGTAACCATATAACAATATCCTCTTTCAAACTCTCCTTAATTTGGAAGTCTTCCCCTCCTCCTCCTCTCAAACATATGTTTGCACATCTGGAACAATTGCCAGGTCAGCAATTTTGTCTAGGAGTTGTTGATTCACATATTTTAAATGAAGTATCTCCTCTTTTTGTTTCTTAGTCTCCTCTGCCACCTCCTTGATCATTCCCTCATATTTTTCCACCCTGTCCTCAATCAGTGTGAGCCAGGAACTCATCACTTTAATTTGCTCCTTTATTTCATTATTTCCTTCTCTTAAGCAATCAGTACTTATTTTAAGCTCTTGCAGATTTTTCATGATTCTGTCCAATTTATCTCCCCACTCTGCTCTCTCCGCCATCACAAAAACTTACTTTCAGTTTCCTCAGCTGGAGCATTTGTTATTTTTGAGATTTATAGTTCCAGGCACGTCACACCGCGACCTCTTAGGCTTCCCTTTCAGTCAGGGTCCAGGTTGAGGAGAAATTTATGGATTTATAGTCTCATTAGGTTTTTTAAAAGCTTTTACTGCTTTGCAGTCAGGGAGCTGTATCAGGTGCGTCTATCTGAGCTGACGCATCCCACAGCAATCAATTTGTCTGATGTGAACTATCTGATAATGAAAGTAGGGGAGGAAGAAAAATATAAGCGTGTGCATGTTAATAGGATAAAACCCTATTATGTGAGAACAAATTTGATTTTTAGGGTACTAACAAAAGAGGCAAAAGCATATTCAGTAACAGAATGGGGAGAATTAAGGGAACAAAGTATCATACCTGATGTGTCTAAGTGTTTAGAATTGTCAGAAAGTCAAAGGTGTCAACTGAGAGATGTATTGATAAAGCATCAGGATGTATTTAGGGATGTGCCAGGAAAAACAGAGCTGGTAACTCATAAGATCAATACGGGTGATGCAAAACCCATAACTTCACACCCATATAGAACAACAGGAGAACAAGCTCGAATCATCTCAAAAGAAATTAGAGAAACGTTAGAGTTGGGATTGATAGTATCATCAGAAAGTCCATGGTCATCCCCTGTAGTGTTAGTACTGAAACAGGATGGCACCATGAGATTTTGTGTGGACTATCAGAATGTAAGTGCAGTAACTGTGTCTGACGTATACCCGATGCCCAGAATTGATGAATTTTTGGAGACCATTGGGGTAGTGAAATTTATAACAACTTTAGATTTAACCAAAGGATATTGGCAAGTGGGAATGGATCCTAAGGATCAGTGTAAAACAGCTTTCGTGACAAAAGAGGGATTACATGAGTTCACACATTTACCTTTTGGATTAAAAAATAGCGCAGCGAGTTTCCAAAGATTAATTGACAAAATTAAGGGAATATTCATACTATTCTCATAGACATGGATCATCATCCAGAATAGATTACATTTTTGCTACGAAAGAATTGGTAATTAAAACTGAGAAGGTGGAACTCCTTCCCAGAGTGTTTGCAGACCATAACCCGATGCTGTTACAATTAAAGGGGGGAATTTGGGAAAGGAAAACCTGGAGACTAAACGATTATATACTGAAAGATGAAAAAATTAAGGATAAGATCAGGTTAGAAATACAAAATTACATTAAAGGGAATAGTAACAAGGACATAGCGGAAAAGACAGTTTGGGACGCAGGAAAAGCGGTGGTAAGAGGTTTACTAATTCAACAACATGCTATTTGGTGTAAAAAAAGAAATAATATGCAATTAGAGATGCTTACCAAAATTAGAGAGAAAGAAAAAGAATCAGAGAAGTCTAAGGGGGATAAGAAAAAAGCAAAACAAGAGCTAGCCAAAGTTCAGCAGCAATATGAATTATTCTTATCAAATGAATTAGAAAAGGAAATTATGTATAATAGGCATAATTTTTTTTGAAAATGCAAATAAACCTGGTAGGTTCCTGGCATGGCAAGTGAAAGATCATAGGAAGAGACCAATAATTGCCAAGATAAGGCACAAAGGAGAGACAATCACGAACATAAGAAGAATTCAAAAAGTTTTTTAAGAGTATTATAGAAACATCTATAAAAATAATCCAATAGATACTAAAACAAAATAGACCAATACCTAGCTGATATGAAGGTCACCAAACTCACAGAAGATATGAAATCAGATTTGGATAGACAAATCACATGGGAAAAATTGAAAGCAGCTATAGATAAAGCTAAATTAAATAAAGCCCCTGGTCCAGATGGTTTCTCTGCTCTGTTTTATAAGGTGTATAAAGAAGAATTAGGCCCATTATTGCTTTCTACGATGAATCAAGTGCTTCAAAAAGGAGAGATGCCTGAGTCCTGGGAGGAAGCTACAATAGTTCTTTTACTTAAACTAGACAGAGATATTGAGCAAGTGAAGAATTATAGGCCAATGTCATTGATCAATAACGATTATAAGTTATTTGCAGAAATTCTAGCAAACAGATTGAAAAAAACGTTAGCCAAAATAGTACACGGGGATCAAGTAGGCTTCCTCCCAGGTAGGCATATGAGCCAAAATGTGAGAACAGTGATAGATATACTAGAATATGCTGAACAATATCCAAGTAGAGAGATCGCATTATTGTTTTTAGATGCTGAGAAAGAATTTGACAATGTGCGGTGGGACTATATGTTTAAAGTATTGGACCACTTCAGAGTAGGCCAATATTTCAGAAAGGCAATAGGAGCTATTTATTCAAGGCAAAGAGCCAAATTAAAAATAAATGATCAAATGCTACTAACACCAGAGATAGACAGAGGCGTGCCATCCTGTACATGAAATTGGAAAAACTAAATGAGTCCCTCGAGTCAGAAGATCTGTGATTTGGAACTAAGACTGGTTCTCTTAGTCTCAAAAAGAAAACGGGGGAATGAGAGAAGCAGTGAACCAAAGTCTCTCCATTTTGTGCCTGTCTATCTGAAAGGTGACAAAGAAAGCATATTTCCAACTTCTAAATCAAGATGCAGCCTGCCTCTTGAGGCAAGTGTCACAACAGCTTGTTCCAGGAAACAGTTTGTGGTCAGCCGATGTGGTAGGCCAAGCTACTGTAAAGAATTTATGCAATATGCTTTGCTATTATGAATGTCTATGAGGGTTGTTGACAAGAACGGAAGGGTCTTACTAAATGCTGGACAGTTTGTGGTGGGCCGATTCCCTGAAGTGTTTACGCTGAAGGAAATGTTTGCCTAACCCGAAACCGTCCATAGGGGAAAGGAGGAACTTCTTTGTCGTAAACAACTTGGCTATATTAACCCCAGAGCCAGAAGGCTCGGGGCGCGACAGCTTTGCTCTGACACTGTGCCTAGTGTCACTCTGTCTGCCTATTCTACTGCAGTACAATAATGGTGTTTGCTTTCAAACTCATTTGGGCTACGAGTGTGAATTCCAAAGTGGATTAGCAAGATCCCGGTTGGTAAGTTAAAAATATAGCTATTTCTGCTACAATATAGAAATTCAAAAAGGGACAAGACAAGGCTGTCCCTTGTCGCCCTTACTGTTCATTTGGATATTAGAAATTTTGAATAATAGAATTAGAGAAGTTAATGAAATTAAAGGAATTAAAGTAAAAGGGTGTGAATTTAAAGAGAAGGCGTATGCAGATGGTCTGTTTTTTAAGGGAAGCTTTAAGAAGCATACATGCCTTATTGGAAATTATTAATGAATTTAGTGTTGTGTTAGGCTTTAAAATTAACAAGGAGAAATCGGCATTTCTAACTAAGGACCTATCTAAAAGCAATATTGTTAAATTGGAGAATATAACTAATTGTAAGGTAGTCCCCAAAGTAAAATATCTTGGACTATGGTTAACAAAAATAGTAAACTTTACCAATATAATTATGACAAAACCTGGAAGGAGATAAAAAGGGATCTTGAAAATTGGCAAAGACTTCAACTCACCTGATTAGGGAGGATAGCAGTGGTAAAAATGATAATACTGCCCAAAATGTTGTTTTTGTTTCAAAACCTACTAATTATTAAGGGAGTAAAGGTGTTTGGAATATGGAAATGAGATCTGGTCAAATTCATTTGGAAAGGTAAAAAAGTGAGAATTGCCTATAGGAATCTTATTGATGGGGAAAACAGGGGGGGCCTGGCACTGCCCGATCTCAGATACTACTATGAAGCCGCAAATTTCAGCTGGCTAAAGGAATGGATTAAAATGGACATAAGGAGTTGCTTAAGTTAGAGGGTCATAATTTAAGATACAGATGGTATGCCTATCTATGGGATTATAAGGACAGGGTGAACAAAGAATTTAACGGGCATGTAATAAGAGCCAGCCTTTTAGCAACATGGAAAAGATACAAGAAGGGTATGGAGCAAAAAAAACAAAACAAACAAAAACAAACAACCCTATGGCTGTTTCCACTGAAAGCAGTCCAGAGACTGGCCACAAATGCTGACTCCGGCACATACAAGGATTATCTAATCAAAGAGAAGGGGCAATGGATACTTAAAAGCAGAGAAGAATCCAGGTTAAAAGATTGGTTCAGTTTTTTCCAACTACATGACAGATTTAGGAAGGATGCAAAAGTATCTTCAAAGAAGGTATCTTCAAGAAGGGCAACAAAGGCCTAATATCCAGACTTTATTAATATATTTTAGAATACAGTTTAGTAGATAACCAAATAAAAACCGCTATGATCATGTGGGCCAAAGATGTAGGCAGAAATATTGATCTGGAAGAGTGGGAACATCTTTGGAATAAGGGTTTTAGATTCTCAGTGGCCAGTTCAATTAGAGAAGATATGTTTAAAATGTTTTACAGAACCTACATAACGCCAGAATTACTAGCCAAAATAGATAAAACAGGACAAGGGACTTGCTGGAGATGCAAGAAGGTGAAGGGATCTTTTTTCCACGTATGGTGGACCTACAACATAGTTAAAGAATTCTGGAAAAAAAATGCTGAAAGAAACAAACAAAATGATTAGCAAAAAAATCAAGAAAACCCAAAAAATGTGCTTATTACGAATATTTAGAAGTCGTATTAGTGCAGGAGATGAAGAAATTTGTCAGTATTGTTTTGTCGCTGCAAGATTAACAATAGCTAAAACATGGAAGGGGGAAAAAGAGTTAACTATTAAGGATTGAAGAGATAAATTAGTAGATTATATCCAAATGGCCAAACTGACAAATAGCAGCAGAGGAGAAAATAATGAAGAATTTGTTAAAAAATCGAGGTTGGCAATTGGATATCTTGAAAAGAAGACAAAAATAGATTTGAAGATCGCCATAAAAGAAAACATGTGGGTAGTTGTGGGTTAGTTATGTGATCCACACGGAGTGGTGTCGAAGGTCATGGGGGTTGGGTTCACGGTTGTGGGGTTAGAGGGACAATAAATGTTAATGTATTATAACTGTACAGTCAAAGTTGATTTTTCATATGTTTAACGAGCAGTGACTGTAAACTATTCTGTAAATTTGCATACTCTTTTGTATATCCTTTTTTCTTTTCTGTTTTTTGTTTGTTTTCTATTTATTTCTGTTTCCTCTGGTGTCGGTTTTGTTTTCTGCATGCACCATAAACTAATAAAAATTAATTTTAAAAAAGGAGCTGTCTTCATAGACCTGTCAGCAGCTTACTATACTGTAAACCATCGCCTCCTCCTGAGAAAAATGTATAATATCACAAAGGACTACCACCTCACCTGCCTCATAGGAAACCTGCTACAAAACAGGAGCTTTTTTTGTTGAGTTCCAGGGCCAGAGAAGCAGATGGCGGAAATAGAAGAATGGCCTGCCTCAGGGGAGCATGCTTGCTCCATCCATGTTCAACATTTACACAAATGACCAGCCATTGCCAGAAGGGACAGAGAGCTTTATCTATGCCATACATGCCATTACCGCTCAAGCAGAGAGCTTTGAGATGATTGAACAGAAGCTCTCAGAAGCTCTAGGTGCTCTTACCGCCTACTACAGCTGATCCCTAATCTATCTAAACACAGACACGTGCTTTTCATCTTATTTCGATGGGTGAATAACTCGGGACTATGTCTGTTCTTGTTTTTATTGTATTTTAAAGTTAATTGTATTGTTTTAATCTACTGCTGTAAAACGCTCCGAGCCAAATTGGGAGTAGCGGTATACAAGTCAAATAAATAAAATAAATAAATAAAAAATAAAAACAGACAAGCATTCCAAGCTCTGAGGATTACCTGGGAAGAAATCCCACTGGAGCATTGCAGTGCACCCAAATACCTGGAAGTCACTCTGGATCGTGCGCTGACCTACAAGAAGCATTGCCTGAATATCAAGCAAAAAGTGGGTGCTAGAAACAATATCATACGAAAGCTGACTGGTACAACCTGGGGATCACAACCAGACACAGTGAAGACATCTGCCCTTGCACTATGCTACTCTGCTGCTGAGTATGCATGCCCAGAGTGGAACAAATCTCACCACACTAAAACAGTGGATGTGGCTCTTAATGAGACATGCCACATTATCACAGGGTGTCTGCGCCCTACACCACTGGGGAAAGTACACTGTCTAGCTGGTATTGCACCACCTTACATCCACCGGGAAGTAGCAGCCAATAGTGAAAGGATCAAGGCGGTGACATATTCAGCTCATCCCTTGTTTGGGTATCAGCCAGCACGTCAATGACTTAAATCAAGGAATAGTTTTCTAAGATCTACAGAGAAACTCGCTGGAACACCTCAGCAAGCGAGAGTCCAAAAGTGGCAGGCTCAAACCAATAACCTCAATAAATGGCTGATACCAAATGAGAGACTCCCTCCTGGGCCCACAGAAAACTGGGTGACTTGGAAGGCACTGAACAGACTGCGCTCTGGCACCATGAGATGCAGAGCCAATCTTAAGAAATGGGGTTACAAAGTGGAATCCACGACATGTTAGTGGGGAGAAGAGCAAACCACAGGCCACCTGCTGCAATGCAACCTGAGCCCTGCTACATGCACAATGGAGGACCTTCTTGCGGCAACACCAGAGACACTCCAAGTGGCCAGATACTGGTCAAAAGACATTTGACCAGTATCAACTACAAAGTTTGTTTGTTTTGTTAAAAATGCAATACAACTGTCTGGTTGCTCCTGACACGATAAATAAATAAATAACCTGAATGGCACACTCCCTGTAACTATGTGGTTGATCCTGAATGAATATGATGAAAATCAAGCAAGCCGAGCCAAAGCAAGTTTCTGCGTATGGACTGAAGAGTATTAGAACATCACTGTAATCACAATTGAGGAAATTGCTTCATATAAACTACCTCCAAATGCCTAGGTTTTTTTTTAAAAGAAGCAATTTTATTTCTCTTCTGAGGTTGAGAGGAATGCCTGGGAATTAATTTTAAACATTATAGTTTCTGCTGAGGAATATGTTAGAAATCTGTAAAACAACCATTAGTGCCAGGAGATGTTATTGTGAAGCTGATGGAAAATATTGATGGATAAGTCTCCTCCTATTGTCAATTGGATGTGTATTGCTGTGGTCTCAGGAAGAGAGTGAAGGTACTGCAAGTTCCATCATCTATGCTCCATCTTCCTCCAAACAGCACCAGGATGTAGAGTGGGTCATGAGGGATTTGTGTGCCAAGTTTGGTCTTTATTGGTAATTGGATGAGTGTTGCTGTGGACTCAGCAAGTGAGTGAAGGTAGTGTAATTCCCATCATCTATGCTGTGTCCTCCTCCCAACAGCACCAGGATGTAGAGTGGGTCATGGGAGGTCTGTGTGCCAAGTTTGGTCTTGATCAGTCATTGGATGAGGGTTACAGTGGTCTCAGAAAGTGAGTGGTGGTACTGCAAGTCCCATCATCCATGGTCCATCCTCCTCCAAACTGCAATAGGATGTAGAATGGGTAATGTGGGCTCTGTGTGCCAAATTTGGTGCCATCAGTCATTGGATGAGTCATTGGATGAGTGTCACAGTGGTCACAGAAAATGAGTGAAGGCACTGAAAATCCCTCAGGCCCTTTCCTTTTTTTCCTCATCTACTTGATAATGTTAGAATGTTTTTTGTTGTTGTTGTTTTTTGTCATGTCAGGAGCGACTTGAGGAACTGCAAGAAACTTCTGGGGTAAGAAAATGGGACGTCTGCAAGGACGTTGCCCAGGGGACACTAGGATGTTTTGATCTTTTACCATCCTTGTGGGAGGCTTCTCTCATGTCTCCACACGAGGAGCTGGAGCTGACAGAGGGAGCACATCTGCGCTCTCGCCGGATTCAAACCTGCAACCTGTGGGTCTTCAGTCCTGCCAGCACAGGGGTTTAACCCTGCTTGCCACCAGGGGCTCCTGTTAGAATGTTGAGGCTGGCCAATCAGACACCATATGCAAATTGTTCCACAGTGGAAGCCAATCAGAAAGCTGCCACATACACCTACGTGAGCACTCCGCATACATACATATGCATACAAACATACATACAAACATTCACTTTTATTATGTACTTAGAACTGTATCAGGTTTTAGAGTGGGTCAGGGCCTAGCAGGATGGCACCAGCCTTCAAAGATTTAGCAGATGGGTTAAAGGAGACTGGGATAGGAGGTTTGCGGGTAGAAGTGTTCATAAGCATAAAAAGGCATCATTAAGGATAATAATTTTTTTTCCTGTTGTGAACTACAACTCCTAAAATCAAGGTCAATTCCCGTAAACCCCTGCAGTATGTTCAATTGGTCATGGGGCTTTTTAGTATGAAGTGTAGTTCCTCTCCACTGCCTTGGAGGGGGGTGGGCACAGTACGTCTGGGCGTACGTGAACTATAACTCCCCTGAAGAAAGGTCATTTTACCACAAACTTCTACAGTATATTGTCTATGCTCCAAGTTTAGCCTAGATGCAATGTCAGCTTGGTTCAGTGGGTGCAGGTGAACTAAAACTATCATATGCAAGTCCCATCGTCCATGGTACATCATCCTCGAAACTGCACCAGGATGTAAAGTGGATCATGGGGTCTCTGTATGCCAAATTCAATTGTGATCAGTCATTGGTGCGGGTCACAGTGGTCTGTAGAAATGAGTGAAGATACTGTAATTATCATCATCCATGGTCCAACCTGTTCCAAACTGCAACATGGTGTTGAGAGGGTCATGGGGGCTTTGTGTGCCAATTTGGTCTTGATCAGTCATGGATAAGGGTCACAGGGTTTCAGTAAGTGAGTAAAGGTACTGTAAGTCCCATCATCCATGGGCCACACTCCTCCAAACTGCAGCAGGATGCAGAGTGGGTCATGGGGGCTCTGAGTGCCAATTTGGTCTTGATCAGTCATTGGATGAAGGTCGCAGTCGTTTCAGTGAGTGAGTAAAGGTACTGCAATTTCCATCATTCATGGTCCTTAGAATTGCATCAGGATGTAGAGTGGGTCATGAGTACTCTGTGTGCCAAGTTTGGGCCTGATCTGTGATTTGTAAGGCCTATAATGTTCTGTGGGATGTAAATTGGGTGAAGGTACTGCTAATCCCATCATTCGTCCTGCTCTGAACTGCACCAGGTTGTAAAATGGGCCATTGGGCCTCTGTGTGCCAAATTTGGTTTTGATCCATCACTGGTGGGGCCACAGTGCTCTAAGGAAGTGAGTTAAAGTACTGCAATGGAATGTTGAAACTGGCCACTCAGAGACAATATGAAAATAAAACCACAGTGGCAACTAATCAGAACATTGGAATGTTGAGGCTGGCAAATCAGAGACCTTATGCAAGTTGTACCACAGTGGCAGCCAATAAGAAAGCTGCCACATACACCACTGCTCACAGCATATATTAATACATACATATACTCTCTTTTATTATATACTAGCTTGGGGACACGGCACTGCCCGGGTAATTTGAGGAAGGAATTGTATATCAATTCTGGTCTTTATCAGTTATTTATATGGCTCGCAATGGAAGTTAGTGAGGGTACTGTGAATCCCATAATCTGTGGTCCTCCAAACTGCACCAGGATGGAGAATGGGTCATGGGGGCTCTGTGTGCCAAGTTTATTATTTATTTATTTATTTGCTTTATTTTTATACCGCATTTTTCAGCCTAAATCGGCGACTCAATGCGGTTTACAATGCAATTTATATAACAATAACAATTAGATTAAAACACAACATACACGACAGACAATACAAGACAAAACAACGTGGTCATCAACGCCTCAGTAAAATCAGATTCCGTTCTCATAATCCTTCTACCATTCCTTTGTTCATTTAAACCGTCTTCATGAGTTCAGTTGCCTTGTTGACCGAACGTGTTCATAGAGCCACGTCTTGACCTTCCTCCAGAACTCCAGCAACGAAGGGGCCTGCCTGATGTCTACGGGTAGGGCATTCCATAGCCGAGGGGCCACCACCGAGAAGGCCCTGTCTCTCGTCCCCGCCAGCCGCGCCTGCGACGCAGGCGGGACCGAGAGCAGGGCCTCCCCGGACAATCTTAACGTCCTCGTCGGTTCATAGGTGGAGATGCGTTCGGAGTTTGGTCTTGATCGGTCATTAGCTGAGGCTTCCAGCAGTCTTGGGAAGTGAGTGGAGGTACTTGTGTCAGGAGTGGCTTGAGTGGTAAGTTGTTTCTGGTGTGAGAGAATTGATCGTCTGCAAGGTTATTATTCAGGGGATGCCAGGATGTTTTGATCTTTCACCATCCTTGTGGGAGGCTTCTCTCATGTCCCCGCATAGGGAGCTGGAGCTGACAGAGAGAGCTCATCCACACTCTTCCGATTCGAACCTGTGGCCTGTGGATCTTTACTTCTGCCGGCAGAGGGGTTTAAACCTCTGCACCACCAAGGGCTCCTGTTAGAATGTTGAGGGCTGGCCAATCAGAAAAAAATATGCAAATTTCCTTTTCCTCTCAGCCACTTGAGAATGGTAGAATATTGAGGCTGGCCATTCAGAGACCCTATGCAAATTGTACCACAGTGGCAGTTTGGTCTTGATTGGTCATTAAATGAGGGTTCCAGCAGTCTAGGGAAGTGAGTGGAGGTATTTAAAGTCCCATCATCCATGGTCTGTCCTCCTTGAAAGTGCACCAGTATGTAGAGTTGGCCACGGGGAATCTCTGTGCCAAGTTTGGTTTTTATTGGTATTTGGATGAGTGTTGCAGTGGTTTCAGGAAATGAGTGAAGGTATTGCAAGCCCCATCATCCATTGTCTGTCCTTCTCCAAACAGCACCGGGATGTAGAGTAGGTCATGGGGGCTCTGTGTGCCGAGTTTGGTCTTGATCAGGGTTGCAGCAGTGTTGAGAAGGGAGTGGAGGTATTTGAAGTCCAATCATCCATGGTCTGTCCTCCTCGAAAGTGCATCAGGATGAAGAGTGAGTCATGGGGGCTTTGTGTGCCAAGTTTGGTCTTGATCGGTCATTAGATGAGGGTTGTAGCAGTCTTGGGAAGGAGTGGAGTTACTTCAAGTCCCATCATCTATGGTATGTCCTCCTTAAAAGTATACCAGGATATAGAGTGGGTCATGGGGACTCTGTGTGCCAAGTTTGGTCTTGATCAGTCATTGGCGAGGGTCTCAGTGGTCTCAGGAAGTGAGTGAAGTGACTGCAAGTCCCATCATTCATTGACAAATTCTTCCAAACCACAGCAGGATTTAGAGTGGGTCATGTGGACTCTCTGTGTAAATTGTGGTCCTGATCCATCATTGCTGGCAGTTGTAATGGTGTTAGGAAGGGAGTGCAGGTATTGCAAGTCCCATCATCCATGGTGCATCCTCCTCCAAACTGCACCAGGATGTAGAGTGCGTCATGGAGACTCAGTGTACCAAGTTTGGTCTTTATCGGTAATTGGATGAGGGTTGCAGTGGTCTCAAAAATTGAGCAAAGGTACTGCAAGTCCCATAATCCATGGTCCATCCTCGGCCAAACTACACCAGGACATAAGGTGGGTCAAGAGAGGTCTATGTGCCAAGTTTGGTCTTGATCGGTCATTAGATGAGGGTTGTAGCAGTCTTGGGAAGGAGTGGAGTTACTTCAAGTCCCATCATCTATGGTATGTCCTCCTCAAAAGTATATCACTGGGAAGTCTGGTGGCAAGATGGCGCCTGCAGCAAAAGCCTGATGCTCATCGGCTGTTGCCCTTTGTTGATGGTCTCAGGGGGGGTTTGCCCCCTCCTGCCCGGTGGAAATAACGGGGCAGCCAAACCCTCAGGTCGAGAGCCTCCCGTGGAGGCGTCCCCCGCGTTCGACTGAGGGGTGAGGCACAACATAGGCACTCGGATAATCCGAGTCAAGACGCCAGCCATCACTAACCAAGACAAGAAGGAGAAAGGAAGATTAATTAGAAGAAAAGGTGAACAATCAGTGGAAAGTTAATGAACAATTTACAAGGGGGAGCAAACCAATTGAACCCGCTAAGACAACAGGAAAACTGTGAAATTTGAAACAGAGACTGGAAGAATAAAACCAAAGGGACGGAAAGAAATAAACGTATCAAACATCAAGCATCAAGTATCAAGCACCAAGAGCTTAAAGCAAAGATCTGGTGAGTGAAGGACCCCAAAATAAGAAGAATAAGCACCCACCGAGGAAGGAAGGTAACCCTCCCCTCACCCCCCCCCCCCGCTAGAAAGGAAAAAAGCGGCGAACGCTACCCAGCGGCTGCGGCATCCACCGAAGCGCTCCTCGTGAGAAGGACGAGTGGCGAGGCTTTCGAGGCCCGTGCCGACTCGGGAGGAACCGGAGAGGAGAAGGGAGAGGGCGGAGCAGACGCGGCGCTCCTCGCGAGAAGGACGAGCGACGAGGCTCCCGAGGCCTGTGCCGACTCGGGAGGAACCAGGGAGGAGGAGGGAGAAGACGGCGCAGACCAGTTTCTCGCGAGCAACTGAAGGCCCCGCGGGAGAACTCTCCTAGGAGAGAAGGGAGAGAAGGGAAACCCTAGAAACCTCGCGAGGGCGACCGCGAAGAAGCTCTCGCAAGACCGTGTAGAGAAAAGAAAACAGGAGAAGGAACGTGAACAGGAAACCCTAGAAGAGGACCCCGAAAGACGGCGAAGAAAAGGAAAGTGGAGAAAAGAGAAGGAGAAGTAGGAGAAGTAGGAGTAAACATACAAATCAGGAAAATAGGTAAGAGCCCTCCAGGAAGAGACAATAGGTGACCAGAGGGAGGTGCAACGAAAGGGGAAGGGAGGAGAACAACATACAAGAAGAACAGAAGGGAAACTATAACAGAGAAACAAATAAACAAATAAACAATAAACATGTCAGTACACAAAAAGTCAGAGAAACTGGAAAAGAACAAGGAAAAAGACAAGAAGGGGAGTGAAAAAAAAGAACCCCCCGTAGAAGAACCCAACCTGAGAGATATCATGCAGGAAATAACAAGACTGCACACAGTGGTGCAAGAAATGCAGGACAAGAATGACAAACAAAACACAGCTCTGAAAGAGGCACTAAAAGGAGAACTAAAAGAAATGAAGAAGGACATAAAGGATGAACTACACTTCACCTTGAATAGAGAGATGACAATAGTAAGAGAAGACATAGCCAGATTGAAACAAGAAAATATGTCTATGAAACAAGAAAATATAACCATGAGAAAAGAGCATGACAGCTTCAAAGACCAGAAACTAGACTTGGAAAGAAAAATGAAAATAATGGAAGGGACAATTACTACATTAAGAAACCAACAAGAGGCCCAAGAACTGAGAGAGAAAGAGTCTCAATTAAGATTTCGTAATCTAAACGAGGAAGAGAATGAAGATATAAAAGGAATAATTACTGACTTGATAGCTGAGACGCTAAGAATAAACCCAGACTCAGCAGAAAAGACTATTGACAGAGTGACTAGAATTAACTCCAGCTATGCTAAGACACATAAAGTACCTCGGGATATTCTTGTGCATTTCACTAGGAAATCTGAAAGAGATGCGATACTGAGAGAGAATGCAAAATCCCCGATACTTTATAAAGGAAACAAAATAGCAGTATTAAAAGAAATTCCCATCACAATTCTGGAAAAGCGAAGAAAATACCACTTTTTAACAGAAGAACTCAAAAAAAGGAACATTCGCTTTAGATGGGAAAAAAAGGAGGGAGTCATGATTACATGGAAGGACACTAAATATTGGGTTACCTCTGAATTAGAGGCAAAAAAATTTGGGGAAAAATTACAAAAAGAAGAGGCCAGAGAGCTGCAAACACCAGCAACTGGAAAGGAGAAGAAAACCCCTGAATCGGAAGGGAAGGATGAAGAAGAAGGCAGCGAGGAGGAATCCCCGACAGAGTTAGCTTGGATTAAAAAGAAAAGAAAGAGAGCTAGGAAGAAGTCACCCCGAACACAACAACACCACGACGGAAGAGGAGAAACACCACACCAAGAGGAAAAAAAGGTAATAATCAATAATCAAAAATGGCCCAAAAAGTAAAAATAATAAACCAGAATGTTAATGGACTGAATGCCCCGTCCAAGAGAAAGAAAATATGGCATTCCCTAAATAAGGAAAGATGCGAGATAACTTGTATACAAGAGACTCACATCTCAAAGAAAAATGTAAAATATTTAGAACAAAATAGACTAGGGAAACTGTATCATTCCTGTTGTGAAGAGAAAAAGAGAGGTGTGGCAATTTATGTAAAAGAAAACCTAACATCCAAACTGGCCTTTAAGGATGGGGAGGGGAGGATATTGGGAGTCCTGATAGAGATAAATGGGAGCCAAACACTTGTTTGTAACATATATGCGCCAAATGGGGGAAAAGTGAAATTTATGCAGAAATTAAGAAGCTATGTACTAGGCCAAGAATATGACGACTTGTTGATTTTGGGAGGTTTTAATGGGGTCCCAGATGCCCAGCTTGATAAGTCGAATAAAAAAGGCAAAAGATCAAAATGTGCAACAGGTACCCTACCCAGATCATGTTTAGAAACTTTAATAGAACTTGACCTGATAGACATATGGAGACAACAACATAAGAGCGAGATTGACTTCACTTTTTTCTCCAATCGCCACCAAACATGGTCGCGTATAGACCAAGTTTGGTGCACTAAATCTATGGCGAACAAGATAGAAAAATCCAAAATACTCCCCATAATAACATCCGACCACGCCCCAATATTAATTATAATACAAGAAGACAAAAACGAGGAAAGGATCTTTAACTGGAAGTTAAAGGAACATCTAATAAGAGGGGAAAGGAACCAAACCAGGTACAACGATCTTCTAAAAGAATTTTTCCAGTTGAATAAAGAGATAGATACGCCCATAGAGGTCATCTGGGATGCTTCGAAGGCTTACATTAGAGGCCACCTCTTGGAACACGCATCCAGAGAAAGGAAAAATAAAAAAATAACTTATGAAAAAATAAAAAGCGAACTAGAACATCAAGAAAAACTGGCAAAACTACACCCCACAAACAAAAAGTTAACATATCAGATAGAAATATTAAGAAAACAACTAATTACTCTAGATTTAGAGGAGATGGAAAGAAAACTCAAATATGCAAGACAAAGCCATTTCGAGAATGCCAATAAAGTAGGTGGCTGGCCAGAAGATTGGCCATCAAAAAACAGTCACGTAGAATAACGCAAATAGAGGAAGGAGGAAAGATCTCCCGAAAAACAAAGGAAATATTAGAACAATTTGTTAAGTATTATAAGAAATTATACGCAGAAGATCTGATTCCAAAAGAAGAAGTGATGAGATATTTAGGTAAATAAAACATAATAAAGATAACTGACACCCAAAGAGAGAGACTAAATAGGAAGATTTCTAAGGAAGAAATACAAAAAACCATCCAAAAATTACCCCTTCACAAAGCTCCCGGCCCAGATGGGTTTACATCAATATATTATAAAACCTTTATCGAACAGCTAACAGATCCCCTCCTAAAAACCATGAACAAGACACTGGAAAAAGGAGTAATTCCCGAGACCTGGAAATCCGCCAGTATAACATTAATCCACAAAGGAGGCACAGATAACACCAAAACTAAAAACTTCAGACCCATCTCTCTCCTTAATAATGATTACAAGATATTCACTAGCATTTTAGGAAATAGGTTGAAGGAGATACTAATGGACAGGATAAACGAAGACCAGAAGGGATTTCTACCAAGAAGACAAATAAGGGACAATATACGAATCATACTGGATGCAATAGAGTATTACGATAAAAAAATAAATAAAGAAGTTGCATTCCTGTTTGTCGACGCCGAAAAGGCGTTCGACAACGTTAATTGGTTCCTAATTAAAGAGATCCTAAAAGAGATAGATGCAGGCCATAAGTTTAACAAGGCAATTGAGGCGATATATTCACAACAATCAGCCAACATAATAATCAATGGACAAACGTCAACCAGCTTCCCAATTGAAAAGGGAACCCGTCAGGGCTGTCCTCTGTCGCCTCTTATCTTTATCCTGACATTAGAGTTACTATTAAATCAAATAAGGAGAAATGACGACTTAAAAGGTTTAACGTTGGGAAAGCACAAAATAAAGGTCCGTGCTTTCGCGGACGACATCGTATGTGTAGTAGAAGACCCTCTCAACACAATTGAAAAATGGTGGATGGAATTAGAGGAATATGGTTCAGTGGCGGGCTTCAAGGTAAATAAAGAAAAAACACAAATACTAACAAAAAACATCAGTAAAAAGAGAGAAGAAGAACTGAAAAACAAAACGGGAATTAGCGTGGCCAAGAAAGTGAAATATCTAGGAGTCATTTTAACAGCAAAAAACTCCCAGTTATATAAGAATAACTATGAAAATAAATGGCCACAAATAAAAGAAAAACTGAAAAGATGGGAATCCCTACAGCTGTCTCTCCTAGGGAGAATAGCAGCCATTCAAATGAATGTACTCCCCGACCTACTTTATCTCTTTCAAACCCTCCCCATCATAAAAACTAGAAAAACATTTGAAACCTGGCATAGGGACATTAAAAGATTTATCTGGAAGGGAGGAAAACACAGAATTAGTTTTGTTAACTTATGTGACAACAAAAAAAGAGGAGGCCTAGCGCTTCCAAAACTACGCCTGTACCATGATGCCGCAGCCCTATGTTGGGTGAAGGAGTGGATAAGCTTAAGAGAGGGAAAACTGCTAGCCTTGGAGGGGCATGACCTGATGCAAGGCTGGCACAATTACCTATGGAGGGGAAAAGCAAAGAAAGAAAGAAATTTTAAAAACCATTTTGTAAGGGCCCCCCTCATCCAAACCTGGGAATACTATAAAAACAAATTCCATACAAAGGTTCCTCTCTGGTTCTCACCGAATGAGGCCGGGCAGATTAGAGGAGCCAACAGGGAAATATGGTTGACCTATAAGGTAATTGTTAAAGGAAATACGCAGGAGCCAGCTTTAAGGACACAGGAAGAGCTTAAAAAATACGATCCCACACTTTCGTGGTTCCAGTACCATCAGATAAAGGAAAGCTACAACCTAGATAAGAAAATTGGCTTCGAAACAGAAGAATCCTTCTGGGACAAAATTATAAAATCAGAAAGCAAACATATAAGGAAAATATACCAACAATTACTTAAATGGGAGACTGAGAAAGAACAAGTAAAAAATAATATGATAAAATGGGCCAAAGATCTGGGCCGTCCAATTACCTTTAAGGAATGGGAAGGGATCTGGCAAAAAAAAAATAAAGTACACACGTTCAATGCCTACAAGGAGAATTGGTACAAAATCTTTTACAGATGGTACCAGACCCCAATACAACTTGCTAAGTACAATAGGGGGAAAATAGGGTCAAAGTGTTGGAAATGCCAAAAAGCCAACGGAACTTTTATTCACATGTGATGGGATTGCCAGAAGGTAAAAACCTTCTGGCGAACAATACATAAGGAAGTTAAAAAAATATTGAGAAGGGAATTTCCCATGAAACCCGAATACTATTTACTGGGTATTACTGAATTTGATACAGATAGTAATGATAGCAAGATTTTCTCCCACCTTTCAACAGCGGCCAGAATCCTCCTGGCCCGTTCCTGGAAATCCAGAGAGATCCCAACAACAGAGCAGTGGGCTCTAAAAACGTACGACGTAATGAATATGGACCTTCTGACCCAGAGGTTATTAGAAAATGGAAACGAAAGGAAAAACACAGACTGGAGCAATTTCATAGAATATCTTGATAAAAGAAAATATGACTGATGATATATAGCGAGAACTCGATAGTAATAGGAAAATCCTTGATATGTAATATCAGTTAAGAAATGTAAAATAAAAACTATAAATCTGCTGTTCACCGGGAAGTTCATGTATCTGTAATTTATATGTTTGTATTTATATGTTTGTATTTATATGTTTGTAAGTGATATCTACCCCACCCCCGACCACCCCCAGGCCCCATGTAGCCACCCCTCCCTGTCCCCTTCCCCCATCACCCCTTACATGTATCCCCATCCAACCCCGTCCCCCCCATTCAATCCTAATTGTTTTTATATATATGCAAACTTTGTAATAAAGATTATATATATATTAAAAAAAGTATACCAGGATATAGAGTGGGTCATGGGGACTCTGTGTGCCAAGTTTGGTCTTGATCAGTCATTGGCGAGGGACTCAGTGGCCCCAGGAAGTGAGTGAAGTTACTGCAAGTCCCATCATCCATCTCCAAATACTTCCAAATCGAACCAGGATGTAGATTGGGTCATGTGGGCCCTCTGTGTGAATTGTGATCCCAATCTATCATTGTTGGCAGTTGTAATAGTCTCAGGAACGGAGTGCAGGTATTGCAAGTCCCATTGTCCATGGTGCATCCTCCTCCAAACTGCAGCAGGATGTAGAGTGCATCATGGAAACATAGTGTGCCAAGTTTGGTCTTTATCGGTAATTAGATGAAGGTTGCAGTCATGTCAGGAACTGAGCGAAGGTAGAGCAAGTCCCATAATCCATGGTCCATCCCCGGCCAAACCACACCAGGGCATAAAGTGGGTAATGAGAGGTCTATGTGCCAAGTTTGTTCTTCATCAGTTATTGGATGGTCACAGCGGTCTCAGAAAGTGAGTGATGGTACTGCAAGTCCCATCATCAATCTTCTTCCAAACAGCACCAGGATGTAGAGTGGGTCATGGGGGCTCTCTGTGCCAAGTTTGGTCTTTATCGGTCTTTGTAGGGGGGCCCAGTGGTCTGTGGGAACCTAAGGGATTGAAAGTACTACAACCCCATCATCCATTGCCCATCCTCCTCCAAACCTCACCAGGACATAAAGGGGGTCATGGCGGTTATGTTTGCCAAGTTTGGTCTTTATTGCTAATTGGATGGCTGTTGCTGTGGTCTCAGGAAGTGAGTCCCATCATCCATGGTCTGTCCTCCTACAAACAACACCAGAATATAAATGGGTCATGGGGGCTCTGTGTGCCAAGTTTGGTTTTTATCGGTCTTTGTGGGGGGCCAGTGATCTGTGGGAACAAAGGGATTGAAAGTATTACAAATCCCATCATCCATTGGCCATCCTCCTCCAAACCTCACCAGGACATAAAGGGGGTCATGGGGGTTATGTTTGCCAAGTTTGGTCTTGATCAATCATTGGATGAGGATTGCAGAGGTCCCAGGAAGTGAGTGGAGGAACTTCAAGTCCCATCATCCAAACTGCAGTAGGATGTAGAGTGGGCCATGGGGGCTCTGTGTGCCAAGTTTGGTCTTTCTCAGTCTTTGGAGGGGGACACAGTGATCTGTGGAAACCAAACAATTTGAAAGTACTACAAGTCCCATAATCCGTGGTCCACCTCCCCCATACTGCACCAGGATGTAAAAAGAGGATCATCAGGGTTATGTGTGCCAAGTTTTGTGCAGGTGCATCACCCGTGTTTGTCAGTGGGCTGTGAAAACGGCAGCCAATCAGAAAACTGCTACATACACCTCTTCCACATACCCACATACCCAAATACAAACACTCTCTTTTATTATATACTACCTTGGGGACCCGGCGCTGCCTGGGTTATTAGAGAAAGTGGGTAATGGCAATTCTGTATGCCAAGTTTGGCCTTTATTGGCCATGGATGATGGTTGCATTGTTTTCAGAAAGTGAGTGAAGGTACTTGAAGTCCCATCATCCATGGTCCACCCTATTCCAAACAGCAGCAGGTCATGGGGGCACTGTGTGCCAAGTTTGCTCTTTATCAGTCATTGGATGAGGGTGGCAGTGGTTTCAGTAAGTGAGTGAAGGTACTGCAAGTCCCATCATCCAAAGTCCATCCTCCTTCAAACTGCAACATGATGTAGAGTGGGTCATGGGGGCTCTGTGTGCCAAGTTAGGTCTTGATCAGTCATTGTTTCAGGGTCGCAGTGTTTTCAGTAAGTGAGTGAAAATACTGCAAGTCCCATCATCCATAGTCAACCCTCCTCCAGAACTGCAGCGGGATGTAGAGTGGGTCATGGGGGCTCTGTGTGCCAATTTGGTCTTCATTGGTCATTTGTTGAGGATTGAGTGGTTTCAGTAAGTGAGTAAAGATACTGCAAGTCCCATCATCCATGGTCCATCCTTCTTAGAACTGCATCAGGATGAAGAGTGGGCCATGAATACTCTGTGTGCCAAGTTTGGGGCTGGTCTGTGATTTGTAGGGGCTACAATGTTCTGTGGGATGTGAATTGGGTGAAGGTCCTGCAAATCCCATCATTAGTGGCCCATCCTGCCCTGAACCGCACCAGGTTTTAAAGTGGGCCATTCGGCCTCTGTGTGCCAAGTTTGGTCCTGATCTGTCATTGGTGTGGGCCACAGTGCTCTAAGGTATTGAATTTAAGTACTGCAAGTCCCATCATCCATGGTCCATCCTCGCACAAACTGCACCAGGATGTTGAGTGGGTTAGGTCTTATTCTGTCATTGTTGGGGGCCACAAGGTGTTTTGGACTTCAACTCCAACCATTCCTGACAACTTCAGGCCCCTTTCCTATTCACTTTGCTGCCTCGGATTGTTCAGGGTGGCCAATCAGGGACTCTATACAAATAGTACCACAGTTGCAGCCAATCGGAATCTTGGAACTTTCTGACTGGCCAATCAGAGACCATATGCAAATAGCACCACAGTAGCATCCAATCAGAAAGCTGGCACATACACCGCCACACTTCTGTCCGCCGCATACAAACTTTGACTTTTATTATATACTAGCTTGGGGACCCGGCGCTGCCCGGGTTATTTGAGAAAAGGAATTGTGTATCAAGGTTTGTCTTTATCAGTTATTTATATGGCTCGCAGTGGTCTCAAGAAGTTAGTGAAGGTACTGCGAGTCCCATCATCTGTGGTCTATCCTCCTCCAAACTGCTCCAGGATGGAGAGTGGGTCATGGGGGCTCTGTGTGCCAAGTTTGGTCTTGATTGGTCATTAGATGAGTGTTGCAGAAGTCTTGGGAAATGAGAGAATGTACTGCAAGTCCCATCATCCATCGTCCGTCCTCCTCTGAACAGCACCAGGATTTAGAGTGGCTAATGAGGTCTCTGTGTGTCAAGTTTGGTTTTGATCAGTTATTAGATGAGGTTCACAGAGGTCTCAGAATGTGAGTGAAGGTACTGGAAGTCCATGGTCCATCCTCCTCCAAGCAGCACCAGGATGTGGGTCATGCGGGCGCTGCATGCCAACTTTGTTCTTGATCAGTCATTAGATGAGGGTTGGAACAGTCTTGGGATTGAGTGGAGGTACTTCAAGTCCTATCACCCATGGTCCATCCTGCTGGAAACTGCACCAGGATGTAGAGTGGGTCATGCGGGCTCTCAGTGTGAATTGTAGTCCTGATCCATCATTGTTGGCAGTTGTATTGGTCTAAGGAAGGGAGTGCAGGTATTGCAAGTCCCATCGTCCATGGTGCATCCTCCTCCAAAGCACACCAGGATGTAGAGTGCGTCATGGAGACGCAGTGTGACAAGTTTTGTCTTTTTTGGTAATTGGCTGAGGGTTGCAGTGGTCTCAGGAATTGAGCAAAGGTACTGCAAATCCTATAATCCATAGTCCATCCCTTGCGAAATCACACCAGGACATAAAGTGGTTCATGAGAGGTTTATGTGCCAAGTTTGGTCTTGATCAGTCTTTGGATGAGGTTCACAGCAATCTCAGAATGTGAGTGATGGTTCAATATCCCCCAAACTGCAGTAGGACGTAGGGTGGGTCATGGAGGCTCTGGGTGCCAAGTTTGGTCTCTATTGGTAATTTTCTGACACTGCCTCTGGTCTTTTCCTTTCCTCTCTTTGTCATCTCGGAATATTGGAATTGAGGCTGGCCAATTAGAGACCATATGCAAATTTCCTTCTCTCATGTCCCTGTTTCTGTCATGAACCCTTTTCTCCACCAGGGGCTCCTATTGAAGCTGGCCAATCAGAGACCATATGCAAATAGCACCACAGTGGCAGCCAATCAGAAAGCTGGCACATACACTTCCACCACACTTCCGCATACAAACTTTGACTTTTATTATATACTAGCTTGGGGACCCGGCGCTTCCCGGATTATTTGAGAAAGGAATTGTGTATCAAGGTTGGTGCTCATCAGTTATTTATATCGCTCGCAGTGGTCTTAGGAAGTTAGTGGAGGTACTGCGAGTCCCATCATCTGTGGTCCATCCTCCTCCAAATTGCACCAGAATGGGGAGTGGGTCATGGGGACTCTGTGTGCCAAGTTTTGTTCTTGATCAATCATTAGATGAGTGTCTCAGAAAGTGAGTTTAGGTACTGCAAGTCCCATCCTCCATAATCTGTTCTCCCCCAAGCCTCACCAGAATGTTGAGTTGGCCAAGGGGGCTCTCTGTGCCAAATTTGGTCTTTCTTGGTACTTGGATAACTGTCGCTGTGGTTTCAGAAAGTGAGTGAAGGTATTGGAAGTCCCATCATCCATCGCACATCCTCTTTCAAACAGCATCAGGATGTAGAGTGGGTCATGGGGGCTCTGTGCACCAAGTTTGGTCTTGATCGGACATTAGATAAGGGTTGCAGCAGTCTTGGGAAGGGAGTGGAGGTACTTGAAGTCCCATCATCCATGGTCTATCCTCCTCAAAAGTGCACCTGGACATAGAGTGGGTCATGGGGACTCTGTGTGACAAGTTTGGTCTTGATCAGTCATTGGCGAGGGACTCAGTGGTCTCAGGAAGTGACTGAAATGATTGCAAGTGCCACCATCCATTGCCAAATTCTTCCAAACCACACCAGGATGTAGAGTAGGTCATGCGGGCTCTCTGTGTAAATTACGGTCTTGATCCATCATTGTTGGCAGTTGTAATGGTCTTAGGAAGGGAGTGCACCATCGTCTATGGTGCATCCTCCTACAAACTGAACCAGGATGTAGAGTGCATCATGGACTCTCAGTGTGCCACGTTTGGTCTTTATCGGTAATTGGAGGAGGGTTGCAGTGGTCTCAGGAATTAAGCAGAGGTACTGCAAGTCCCATAATCTATGGTCCGTCCCCAGCCAAACCACACCAGGGGTCTCAGAATGTGAGTGATGGTACTGCAAGTCCCATTATCCATGTTTCATCCTTCTCCAAACTGTAGTAGGATGTAGAGTGGGTCCTGGAGGCTCTGTGTGCCATATTTGGTCTCTATTGGTAATTTTCTGACATAGCCACTGTCCTTTTCCTTTCTTCTCTTGGTCATCTTGAAATCTTGGAATGGAGGCTGGCCAATCAGAGACCATATGCGAATTTCCTTCTCTCATGTCTCAGTTTCTGTCATAAATCTTTTTCTCCACCAGGGGCTCCTATTGAAGCTGGCCAATCAGAGACCATATGCAAATAGCACCACAGCGGCAGCCAATCAAAACACTGACACATACTCCTCCCAACACACTTTTGTCCTCCGCATACAAACTTTGACTTTTATTATATACTAGCTTGGGGACCCAGCCCTGCCCGGGTTATTTGAGAAAGTGGGTAAAGGGGGTTCCGTCTGCCAAGTTTGTTCTTCAGTGGTCATTGGATGAGGGTTGCATTATTTTCAGGAAATGAGTGAATGTACTGCAAGTTCCATCATCCATGGTCCATCCTCCTACAAAATGCAGCAGGATGTAGAGTGGGTCATGGGGGCTCTGTGTGCCAAGTTTGGCCTTTATTGGTCAATGGATGTGGGTCACAGTGGTTTCAGTAAGTGAGTGAATGTATTGCAAGGCCCATCATCCATGGTCCATTCTACTACAAAATGCAGCAGGATGTAGAGTGGGTCATGGGACCTCTGTGTGCCAAGTTTGGTCTTTATTGGTCATTGGATGTGGGTCACAGTATTTCAGTAAGTGAGTTTAGGTATTGCAAGTCCCATCATCCATGGTCCATCCTCCTTCAAACTGCATCAGGATGTAGAGTGGGTCATGGGGGATCTGTGTGCCAAGTTTGGTCTTTATTGGTCATTGGATGTGGATCACAGCAATTTCAGTAAGTGAGTGTAGGTACCCCCTATCCCATCATCCATGGTCTATCCTCCTTAAAAATGCATCAGGATGTAGGATGGTTATGAGTACTGTGTGTGGCTCGTTTGGGCCTGGTCTGTGATGTAGAGTGCCAACTGAGGCCTACTTTTTTTAGTCAGGCATTGCCAACCAAGCCCTTCCTTTTTTAGTCAGGCCTTGCCAACTGAGGCTTACTTTTTTTAGTCAGGCCTTGCCAACCTAGGCCTACCTTTCTTAATCAGGCCTTGCCAACCGAGGCCTACCATTTGTAGTGAGACCTTGCCAACAGAGGCCTACCTTTTTTAGTCAGGCCTTGCCAACTGAGGCCTACCATTTTTAGCCCACCATTCCTGAAAGGTGAAAGCCCTTTCCTATTCCCTTTGCTGCCTCGGAATGTTCAGGGTGGCCAATCAGAGACCATATGCAAATTGTACCACAGTGGCAGCCAATCGGAATCTTAGAACTTTCAGGCTGGCCAATCAGAGACCATATGCAAATAGCATCACAGCAGCAGCCAATCACAAAGCTGGCACATACACCGCTGGTCGCACTGCCACACGTCCGCCGCATACAAACTTTGACTTTTATTATATATATAGATATAGATATAGACTAGCTTGGGGACCCGGCACTGCCCGGGTTATTTGAGAAAGGAGTTGTATATCAAGGTTGGTTTTTATTTGTTTTTTATATGGCTCACAGTAGTCTCAGGAAGTTAGTGAAGGTACTGCGAGTCCCATCATCTGTGGTCTATCCTCCTCCAAACTGCACCAGGATGGAGAGTGGGTCATGGGGGTTCAGTGTGCCAACTTTGTTCTTGATTAGTCATTGGATGATGGTCACAGTGGTCTCAGAAAGTGAGTTAAGGTACTGCAAGTCCCAACATCCATAGTCTCCCTCAAACCACACCAGAATGTTGAGTTAGCCATGGGGGTCTTTGGACAAAGTTTGCTCTTTATTGGTATTTGGATGAGTATCGCTGGGGATTCAGGAAGTGAGTGAAGGTACTGCAAGCCCCATCATCCATCGTCCGTCCTCCTCCAAACAGCATGAGGATGTACAGTTGCTCATGGGTGCCCTGTGTGCCAAGTTTGTTCTTCATCGGTCATTAGATGAGGGTAGCAGCAGTCTTGGGAAGTGAGTGGAGGTACTTGAAGTCCCAGCATCCATAGTGTGTTCTCCCCCAAACCTCACCAGAATGTTGAGTTGGCCATGGAGGCTCTGTGTGCCAAGTTTGGGCATCCAATGACTTCATCAGTCATTGGATGAGGTTAACAGCGGTCTAAGAATGTGAGTGATGGTACTGCAAATCCCATCATCCATGGTGCATCCTCCTCCAAACTGCACCAGGATGTAGAGTGCATCATAGAGACTCAGTGTGCCAAGTTTGGCTTTTATCGGTAATTGGATGATGGTTAAAGTGATCTCAGGAATTGAGCGAAGGTACTGCAAGTCCCATAATCCATGCTTGATCCACAGCCAAACCACACCTGGGTGTAAAGTGGGTCATGAGAGATCTATGTGCCAAGTTTGGTGTTGTTCAGTCATTGTTGAGGGTCACAGCAGTCTCAGAATGCGAGTAGAGGTACTTCAAGTCCCATCATCCATGGACTGCCTTACTCCAAACCACAGTAGGATGTAGAGTGGATCATGGGGGCTCTGTGTGCCAAGTTTTGTCTTTATCGGTGTTTGTTGGGGGCCACAGTGATGCGTGGAACCAAACCATTTGAAAGTACTACAAATCTCATAATCAATGACCCACCTCCCCAATCCTGACCAGGATGTAAAGGGGGTCATGGGGGTTATGTGTGCCAAATTTGATGCAGGTGCATAGCCCGTGTTGGTCACAGTGGCCTGTGAAAGTGGCAGCCAAACTTGGCACACATGTTTTAATGTTTTGCCATCCTTGTGGGAGGCTTCTCTCATGTCCCCACTTCTTTCATTAACCCTCTATACCACCAGGGGGTCCTGTTGAGGCTGGCCAATCAGTGAACTTATGCAAATTTACTTTCCCCTCTCAGCCACTTGAGGATGCAGGAGTTTTCAGGCTGGCCAATCAGAGACCATATGCAAATAGTACCACAGTAGCAACCAGAAAGCTGGCACTTCCTCCACATACCCGCATACCCGCATACACACATACACGCATACAAACACTCTCTTTTATTATATACTAGATCTGGGACCCGGCGCTGCCCGGATTATTAGAGAAAGTGGGTAATGGCGGTTCTATATGCCAAGTTTGGTCTTAATTGGTCATTGGATGATGGTGGCATTGTTTTCAGGAAGTGAGTGAAGGTACTTGAAGTCCCATCATCCATGGTCCACCCTCCAAACAGTAGCAGGATATAGAGTGGGTCATGGGGGCTCTGTGTGCTAAGTTTAGTCTTGATCAGTCATTGAATTAAGGTCGTAGTGATTTCAGTAAGTGAGTAAAGGCACTGAAAGTCCCATCATCCATGGTCAAACCTCCTCCAAAACTGCAGCAGGATGGAGAGTGGATCATGGGGGCTCTGTGTGCCAAGTTTGGTCTTGATTAGTCATTGGCAAGGGTCTCAGTGGTCTCAGAAAGTGAGTGAAATTACTGCAAGTCCCATTATCAATCTCTAATTTTTTTCAAACGACACCAGGACATAAATTGGATCATGGGAGATCTATGTGCCAAGTGTGGTCTTGATCAGTCATTGGATTAGGGTCGCAGTGGTTTCAGTAAGTGAGTGAAGATATTGCAAGTCCCATCATCCATAGTCTGTTCTTCCCCCAAACCTTACCAGAATGTTGAGTTGGCCAAGGCGGCGCTCTGTGCCAAGTTTGGTCTTTCTTGGTATTTGAATAAGTGGCGCTGTGGTTTCAAGAAGCGAGTGAAGGTACTGCAAGCACCATCATCCATCATCCATCCTCCTCCAAACAGCATCGGGATGTAGAGTGGGTCATGGGGCTCTGTGTGCCAAGTTTGGTCTTCATTGGACATTATATGAGGATTGCAGCTGTCTTGGGAGGGGAGTGGAGGTACTTGAAGTCCCATCATCCATGGTCTGTCCTCCTCAAAAGTGCACCAGGATGTAGAGTGGGTCATGGGGACTCTGTGTGCCAAGTTTGGTCTTGATCAGTCATTGGCGAGGGTCTTGGTGGTTTCAAGAAGTGAGTGAAGTGACTGCAAGGCCCATCATCCATAGCCAAATTCTTCCAAACTGCACCAGGATGTAGAGTGGGTCATGCCAGCTCTCTGTGTGAATTGTGGTCCTGATTCATCATTGTTGTCAGTTGTAATGGACTTAGGAAGGGAGTGCAGGTATTGCAAGTCCCATCGTCCATGGTGCATCCTCCTCCAAACTGCACCAGGATGTAGAGTGCATCATGAAGACTCAGTGTGCCAAGTTTGGTCTTTATCGGTTATTGGATGAGGGTTGCAGTGGGCTCAAGAATTGAGCAAAGGTACTACAAGTCCCATAATCCATGGTCCATCCCAGGCCAAACCACACCAGGACATAAAGTGGATCATGAGAGGTCTATGTGCCACGTTTGGTCCTGATTGGTAATTGGATGAGGTTAACAGCGGTCTCAGAATGTGAGTGATGGTACTACAAGTCCCATCATCCATGGTTCATCCTCCTCCAAACTGCAGTAGGATGTAGAGTGGGTCATGGAGGCTTTGTGTGCCAAGTTTTGTCTGTATTGGTAATTTTCTGAGCCAGCCCCTCCTGGCCTTTTCCTTTCCTCTCTTTGTCATCTCAGAATCTTGGATTTGAGGTTGACCAATCAGAGACCCTATGCAAATTTCCTTCTGTCATGTCCCCGTTTCTGTCATGAATCCTTTTCTCAACCAGGGGCTCCTGTTGAAGCAGGCCAATCAGAGACCATATGCAAATAGCACCACAGCGGCAGCCAATCAGAAAGCTGCCACAAACTCCTCTGCCCTACGTCCTCCCTCTGCCCTCTGTCCTCCCACACATACAAACTTTGACTTTTATTATATATAGATATAGATATAGATATAGACTATCTTGGGGACCCGGCGCTGCCTGGGTTATTGGAGAAAGTGGGTAATGGCGGTTCTGTATGCCAAGTTTGGTTTTTATTGGTCATTGATGATGGTTGCATTGTTTTCAGGAAGTGAGTGAAAGTACTTGATGTCCCATCATCCATGGTCCAGCCTCCTCCAAAGAGCAGCAGGATATAGAGTGGGTCATGGGGGCTCTGTGTGCCAAGTTTGCTCTTTATCAGTCATTGGATGAGCGTGGCAGTGGTTTCAGTAAGTGAGTGAAGGTACTGCAAGTTCCATTATCCAAAGTCCATCCTCCTTCAAACTGCAGCAGGATGTAGAGTGGGTCATGGGGACTCTGTGTGCCCAATTTGGTTCTGATTGGTCATTAGATGCGGGTTGCAGCAGTCTTGGGGATTGGAGGTACTTGAAGTCCCATCATCCATAGTCTGTCCTCCTTGAAAGTGCACCACGATGTAGAGTGGGTCATGGGGGCTCTGTGTGCCTATTTGGTCTTGATTGGTCATTGAATGAGGGTCGCAGTGGTTTCAGTAAGTGAGTAGAGATACTACAAGTCCCATCATCCATGGTCCATCCCCCTTAGAACTACATCAGGATGTAGAGTGACCATGAGTACTCTTTGTGCCAAGTTTGGGCCTGGTCTGTGATTTGTAGGGGCTACAATGTTTTGTGGGGAGTGAATTGGGTTAAGGTACTACAAATCCCATCATTAGTGGCCCATCCAGCATAGTGGGTTATTTGAGAAAGGAATTGTGTATCAAGGTTGGTCTTTATCAGTTATTTATATGACTCACAGTGGTCTCAGGAAGTTAGTGAAGGTACTGTGAGTCCCATCATCTGTGGTCCATCGTCCTCCAAACTGCACCAGGATGGAGAGAGGGTCATGGGGGCTCTGTGTGCTAAGTTTGGTCTTGATCAGTCATTGGATGAGGGTCACAGCAGCCTCAGAAAGTGAGTTAAGGTACTGCAAATCCCATCATCCATAGTCTCCCTCAAACATCACCAGAATGTTGAGTTGGCCATGGGGGCTCTCTGTGCCAAGTTTGGTCTTTATTGATATTTGGATGAGTGTCACTGTGGTTTCAGGAAGTGAGTGAAGGTACTGCAAGTCCCATCATCCATTGTCTGTCCTCCTCCAAACAGCACCAGGATGTACAGTCGCTCATGGGGGCTCTGTGTGCCAAGTTTGGTCTTGATTGGTCATTAGATGAGGGTTGCAGCAGTCTTGGTAAGTGAGTGGAAGTACTTGAAGTCCCACTATCCATAGTCTGTTCACCACCAAACCTCACCAGAATGTTGAGTTGGCCATGGGGGTTCTGTGTGCCAAGTTTGGTCTTCATCAGTCATTGGATGAGGGTCTCAGTGGATTCACTAAGTGAGCGAAGGTACTGCAAGAGCAATCGGCCATGGTGCATGATCCTCCAAACCACACCAGGATGTAGAGTGCATCATGGAGACCAGGTGAGCCAAGTTTGGTCCTTATCGGAAATTGGATGATGGTTGCAGTGGTCTCAGGAATTGAGCAAAGGTACTGCAAGTCCCATAATCCATGCTTGATCCACAGTCAAACCACACCAGGGCATAAAGTGGGTCATGAGAGGTCTACGTGCCAAGTTTGGTGTTGTTCAGTCATTGTTGAGGGTCGCAGCAGTCTCGGAAAGCGGGTAGAGGTACTTCAAGTCCCATCATCCATGGTATGCCCTACTCCAAACCGCAGTAGGATGTAGAGTGGGTCATGGGGGCTCTGTGTGCCAAACAACACCAGGACATAAAGTGGGGCATGAAAGGTCTATGTGCCAAGTTTGGTCCTGATCAGTCATTGGATGAGGTTAACAGCGGTCTCAGAATGTGAGTGATGGTACTGCAAGTCCCATCATCCATGGTTCATCCTCCTCCAAACTGCAGTAGGATGTAGAGTGGGTCATGGGGGCTCTGTGTGCCAAGTTTGGTCTGTATTGGTAATTTTCTGACCCAGCCCCTGGCCTTTTCCTTTCCTTTCTTTGTCATCTCGGAATCTTGGAATTGGGGCGGCCCAATCAGAGACCATATGCAAATTTCCTTCTCATGTCCCCGTTTCTGTCATGAACTCTTTTCTCCACCAGGGGCTCCTATTGAAGCTGGCCAATCAGAAACCATATGCAGATTGTACCACAGTGTCAGCCAATCGAAATCTTTGAACTTTCAGGCTTGCCAATCAGAGACCACAGTGGCAGCCAATCAGAAAGCTAGCACATACACCGCCACACTTTTGTCCTCCGCATACAAACTTTGACTTTTATTATATACTAGCTTGGGGACCCGGCGCTGCCCTGGTTATTAGAGAAAGTGGGTAATGGCAGTTCTGTATGCCAAGTTTGGTCTTTATTGGTAATTGGATGACGGTTGCATTGTTTTCAGAAAGTGAATGAAGGTATTTGAAGTCCCATCATCCATGGTCCACCCTCCCCCAAACAGTAGCTGGATATAGAGTGGGTCATGGGGGCTCTGTGTGCCACGTTTGGTCTTTATCAGTCACTGGATGAGGGTGGCTGTGCTGTCGCTTGGTGGGCCTGTGCATAAGACTGTAGACAGGACATAAATTCGGTGTGCCCAATGGGACGCCGGGGCTGCCTCAGATTAAAGGCCCTTGGATTTCCCTAAAACACAGTCTTTAGATTGCTTAAAGTTTCAACAATGTTCTTTATTAAGGAAAACAAACAGGTACTTTAAAGCTTTCTTAACAGTCTGTAGGCTCTTTCAATCTTGTCCACAGGGAACAGGCACTATCTTCTTAACTGTAACTAATGGGGAAATCCTTAACTTCTAATCTGGGCAGTCTGTACTTGCCTCTGTTGGCGTGGAGCCCCTACACCCGGTACCAACTGCTTCTGGCTTCCGCGAGAGACCCTTACCAAGCAGAACTTTGTAGACTTCCAGGGGAAAAGAATTCAGGCTTCCGTGATGGCTGACTGAAGTCCTTCAGCAAAGGAGCTGTAAGGCTGTACAACCCCTGTCAGGCTGTATTTTTATTTATTTATTTATTTCGAGTACATCTACCCCGCCCTTCTCAACCCTGGGGGGGGGGGGGGGGGGACTCAGGGCGGCTTACAAAAAGGCCCAATTCGATGCCTACACAAAATACACATACGTTCAAAACAGCAGTTAAAACAATTATCACAGTTAAAAACAATCGGTACATAACACAATCAATAAAACTAATCTCATGCTCAGCATTAATCTTTCAGAGTTCCATATTCCATTCCACTTAGTCAATTCCTCTCTGTCGTCAAAGTCCTTTCTTTATCTCTCAGATTGTCCGAATGCCTGGTCCCAAATCCATGTTTTCAATTTTTTCCTAAAGGAAAGGGGGGATGTCGCTGATCTAATTTCCCTGGGGAGTGAATTCCCTGTAGGTTGTATATCTCCCCGGCCAAGCCGTGGGCTGTATAACCCCGGCCAAGGTGTGGGCTGTATATCTCCCCAGCCAAGCCGTAGAAGACGAAGCTTTCTACTGGAGCTCTTGGTTTCATGTCCTGTATAGAAAGCTGCTCTGAGTGGACTGAACTCAAACTGGCTCCTATTCCCTCCAAAAACCCAAAAGGGGGCGGGACCAGGGAACTTAACTATAATTGACAGGTGGCTTGCCCTATGATTGCAGCCAAAAGAATCCACCTATCTGCAGAGTCCCAGAAACTTAGGACTAAAACAAACATTCAATGCAAAGAAAACAAAATGGTCCATCCTCCTCCAAACTGCACCAGAATAAAGAGTGCATCATGGAGACTCAGTGTGCCAAGTTTGGTCTTTATCGGTAATTGGATGAGAGTTGCAGTGGTCTCAAGAACTGAGCAAAGGTACTGCACGTCCCGTAATCCATGGTCCATCCCTGGCTAAACCACACCAGGACATAAAGTGGGTCATGAGAGGTCTATGTTGCAAGTTTGGTCCTGATCAGTTATTGGATGAGGTTAACAGCGGTCTCAGAATGTGAGTGATGGTACTGCAAGTCCCATCATCCATGGTTCATCCTCCTCCAAACTGCACCAGGATGTAGAGTGTCATGGAGACTCAGTGTGCCAAGGTTGGTCTTTATCAGTAATTGGATGAGGGTTGAAGTGGTCTCAAGAATTGAGCAAAGGTACTGCAAGTCCCATAATCCATGGTCCATCCCCGGTCAAACAACACCAGGATGTAAAGTGGGTCATGAGAGGTCTATGTGCCAAGTTTGGTCCTGATCAGTCATTGGATGAGGTTAACAACAGCGGTCTCAAAATGTGACTGATGGTACTGCAAGTCCCATCATCCATGGTTCATCCTCCTCCAAACTGCAGTTGGATGTAGAGTGGGTCATGGGGGCTCTGTGTGCTAAATTTGGTCCGTATTGGTAATTTTCTGATGCAGCCCCTGGCCTTTTCCTTTCCTCACTTTGTCATCTCAGAATCTTGGAATTGTGGTTGGCCAATCAGAGACCATATGCAAATTTCCTTCTCTCATGTCTCTGTTCTGTCATGAACCATTTCCTCCACCAGTGGTTCCTGTAAAGCTGGCCAATCAGAGACCATATGCAAATAGCACCACAGTGGCACCCAATCAGAAAGCTGGCACATTCCCAGTTGCACCGCCGCATACAAACCTTGACTTTTATTATATACACTAGCTTGGGGACCCGGCACTGCCCGGGTTATTTGAGAAAGTGGATAATGGCAGTTCTGTATGCCAAGTTTGGTCTTTATTGGTCATTGGATGATGGTTGCATTGTTTTCAGAAAGTGAGTGAAGGTACTTGAAGTTCCTCCTCCAAACAGCAGCAGGATATAGAGTGGGTCATGGAGGCTCTGTGTGCCAACTTTGGTCTTTATCAGTCATTGGGTGAGGGTGGCAGTGGTTTCAGTAAGTGAGTGAAGGTCTCATCATCCAAAGTCCATCCTCCTTCAAACTGCAGCAGGATGGAGAGTGGGTCATGGGGGCTCTGTGTGCTAAGTTTGGTCTTTATCAGTCATTGGATTAGGGTCGCAGTGGTTTCAGTAAGAGACTAAAGGCACTGCAAGTCCTATCATCCATGGTCAACCATCCTCCAAACAGTATCGGGATGTAGAGTGGGTCATGGGGGGTCAGTGTGCCAAGTTTGGTCTTGATCGGACATAGGTTAGGATTGCAGCAGTCTTGGGAAGGGGGTGGAGGTACTCGAAGTCCCATCATCCATGGTGTGTCCTCCTTTAAAGTGCACCAGGAGGTAGAGTGGGTCATGGGAACTCTGTGTGCCAAGTTTGGTCTTGATCAGTCATTGGCGATCAGTCAGTGGTCTCAGGAAGTGAGTGAAGTGACTTCAAGTCCCATCATCCATTTCCATATTAAGAGTGGGTCATGAGGACTCTGTGTGCCAAGTTTGGTCTTGATCATTCATTGGCGAGGGTCTCAGAGGTCTCAGGAAGTGAGTGAAGTGACTGCAAGTCCCATCATCCATTGTCAAATTCTTCCAAACCGCACCAGGATGTAGAGTGGGTCATGCCAGTTCTCTGTGTAAATTGTGGTCTTGATCCATCATTGTTGGCAGTTGTAATGGTCTTAGGAAGGGAGTGCAGGTATTGCAAGTCCCATCGTCCAAGGTGCATCCTCCTCCAAACTACACCAGGATGTAGAGTGCATCATGGAGACAGTGTGCCAAGTTTGGTCTTTATCGCTAACTGGATGAGGGTTGCAGTGGTCTCAAGAACTGAGCAAAAGTACTGCAAGTCCCATAATCCATGGTCCATCCCCGGCCAAACAACACCAGGATATAAGGTGGGTCATGAGAGGTCTATATGCCAAATTTGGTACTGATCAGTCATTGGATGAGGTTAACAGCAGTCTCAGAATGTGAGTGATGGTACTGCTAGTCCCAACATCCATGGTTCATCCTCCTTCAAACCGCAGTAGTATGTAGAGTGAGTCATGGGGGCTCTGTGTGCCAAGTTTGGTCTGTATTGGTAATTTTCTGACGCAGCGCCAGACCTTTTCCTTTCCTCTCTTTGTCATCTCGGAATCTTGGAATTGAGGCTGGCCAATTAGAGACCATATGCAAATTTCCTTATCTCACATCTCCGTTTCTGTCACGAACCCTTTTCTCCACCAGGGGCTCCTGTAAAGCTAGCCAATGCGAGTCCGTTTGCAAATAGCACCACAGCGGCAGCCAATCAGAATTTTGGAACTTTCAGGCTTGTCAATCAGAATGCTGGCACATACACTGCCACACGACCACATGTCCGCCACATACAAACTTTGTCTTTTATTATATACTAGCTTGGGGGCCCGGCGCTGCCCGGAGTATTTGAGAAAGTGGGTAATGGCGGTTCTGTATACTAATTTGGTCTTTATTGGTCATTGGATGACGGTTGCATTGTTTTCAGGAAGTGAGTGAAGGTACTATATCCTCCAAACAGCAGCAGGATATAGAATGGGTCATGGGGGTTCTGTGTGCCAAGTTTGGTCTTGATCAGTCATTGAATGAGGGTGGCAGTGGCTTCAGTAAATGAGTGAAGGTATTGCAAGTCCCATCATCCAAAGTCCATCCTCCTTCAAACTGCAGCAAGATAAAGAGTGGGTTATGTGGGCTCTGTGTGCTAAGTTTGGTCTTGATCAATCATTGGATTAGGGTCGCAGTGGTTTCAGTATGTGAAGGTACTGCAAGTCCCATCATTCATGATCCACCCTCTTCCAAACTGAAACAGGATGTAGATAAGGTCATGGGGGCTCTGTGTGTCAAGTTTGGTCTTGATCAGTGATTGGTTCAGGGTCGCAGTCGTTTCAGAAAGTGAGTTTAGGTACTGCAAGTCCCATCATCCGTGGTCAATACTCCTCCAAACTGGAGTAGGATGTAGAGTGGGTCATGGGGGCTCTGTGTGCCAAGTTTGGTCTTGATTGGACATTAGATGAGGGTTGCAGCAGTCTTGGGAAGGGAGTGGAGGTACTTGAAGTCCCATCATCCATGGTCTGTCCTCCTCAAAAGTGCGCCAGGATGTAGAGTGGTCATGGGAACTCTGCGTGCCAAGTTTGGTCTTGATCGGTCATTGGCAAGAATCTCAGTGGTCTCAGGAAGTGGGTGAAGTGACTGCAAGTCCCATCATCCATTGTCAAATTCTTCCAAACCGCACCAGGATGTAGAATGGGTCATCTGTGTAAACTGTGGTCTTGATCAGTCATTGTTGGCAGTTGTAACGGTCTTAGGAAGGGAGTGCAGGTATTGCAAGTCCCATCATCCATGGTGCATCCTCCTACAAACTGCACCAGGATGTAGAGTGCATCATGATGACTCAGTGTACCACGTTTGGTCTTTATCGGTAATTGGATGAGGCTTGCAGTGCTCTCAAAAATTGAGGAAAGATACTGCATGTCCCATAATCCATGGTCCATCCCCGGCCAAACCACACCAGGACGCAAAATGCGGCATTAGAGGTCTATGTGCCAAGTTTGGTCTTGATCAGTCTTTGGATGAGGTTCACAGTGGTCTCAGAATGTGAGTGATGGTACTGCAAGTCCCATCATCCATGGTTCATCCCCCTCCAAACTGCAGTAGGATGTAGAGTGGGTCATGGGGGCTCTGTGTGCCAAGCTTGGTCTCTATTGGTAATTCTCTGACAGAGCCCCTGGCCTTTTCCTTTCCTCTCTTTGTCATCTTGGATTCTTGGAATTGAGGCTGGCCAATCCGAGACCATATGCAAATTTCCTTCTCTCATGTCTCCGTTTCTGTCATGAACCCTTTTCTCCACCAGGGGCTCCTGTAAAGCTGGCCAATCAGAGACCATATGCAAATAGCACCACAGTGGCAGCCAATCAGAATCTTGGAACTTTCAGGCTGGCCAATAAGAATGCTGGCACATACACCGCCACACCGCCACACTTTTGTCCTCCGCATACAAACTTTGACTTTTATTATATATATAGAAAATATAGACTATCTTGGGGACCCGGCACTGCCCGGGTTATTTGAAAAAGGCATTGTGTGGCAAAGGTGATCTTTATCAGTTACACAGTTAGTGAAGGTACTGTGAATCCCATCATGCATGGTCCATCCTCCTCCAAACAGTCCCTGGATGTAGAGTGAGTTACGGTGGCTCTGCCTTCCATTTTCAATGTTGCTCTGACATTGTTGAGGGTCACAGTGATCTCATGGAGTGTGTGAAGGTACTGCAGGTCCTGTCATCCATGGTGAATCCTCCTACAAACCACTACAGTAAGTAGAGTTGATCATGGTGGCTCTCTGTGCCATGTTTAGTCTAGATCAATAATTGGTGAGGGTTGTAGTGGTCTCAGAAAGTGTGTTTAGGTACTGTAAGTCCCATCATCTCTGGTCCAATCTCCTTGAAATTGCAACAGGATGTAGAGTGGGTCATGGGGGCTCTGTGTGTCAAGTTTGGTCTTTATCAGTCATTGGATGAGGGTCGCAGTGGTCTCCAAAAGTGAGTTAAGTTACTGCAAGTACCATCATCCGTAGCCTGCCCTGCCTAAACTGCAGCACAGTGTTGAGTTGGCTGTGAGGGCTCTCTGTGCCAAGTTTGATCTGTCTTGGTAATTGGATGAGTGTTGCTGTGGTTAAAGGAAGTGAGTGAAGGTACTTCAGGTGCTATCATCCATGGTCCGTCCTCCTTCAAACTGTACCAGGATGTAGAGTCGGTCATGGGGGCTCTGTGTACAAAATTTGGACTTTATCGGTCATTGCATGAAGTTCACAGTGGTCTCAGCAACTGAGTGAAGATACTGCAAATCCCATCATCCATTGCCTCCCCCCCACTTAGAACTTAACCAGGATGTAGAGTGGGTCATGAGTGCTCTGTGTGCCAAGTATGTTCTGTGATTTGTAGGGACCACAGTGGTCTGTGGGAAGTGAATCGGGTGAAGGTACTGCAAAACCCATCGTCCATGGCCCATCCTGCCCTAAGCTGCACCAGATTGTAAAGTGGGCCATTGGGCCTGTTTGTCAAGTTTGGTCCTGATCCGTCATTGGTGTGGGTCACAGTGCTGGTAGGAAAATAGTGAAAGTACTGCAAGTCCCATTATCCATAGTCCATCCTCCTTCAAACTGCACCAGGATGTAGAGTGGATCATGGGAGCTCTGTGTGCCAAGTTTGGTCTTTATTGGACATTGCATGAAGTTCGCAGTGGTCTCAGCATTGAGTGAAGGTACTGCAAATCCCATCATCCATGCCCTCTCCCCCTTAGAACTGCATCAGGATGTAGAGTAGGCCATGAGTTCTCTGTGTGGAAAGTTTGTTCCTGGTCTGTGATTTGTAGGGACCACAGTGGTCTTTGGAAAGTGAATCGGGTGAAGGAAATGCAAACCCCATCGTCTGTGGCACATCCTGCCCTAAACTTCACCAGGTTGTAAAGTGGGCCATTGGGCCTCTGTTAAGTATGGTCCTGATCCATTATTGGTGTGGGTCACAGTGCTGGTGGGAAGTAAGTGAAAGTACTGCAAGTCCCATCATCAATTGTGAATCTTTATTCAAACCACAACAGGATGTGGAGTGGGTCACGGTGGTTTTTATCGGTCATTGGATGAGGTTTGAAGTGGTCTCAGGAAGTGAGTGAAGGTACTTCATGCCCCATAAGGGCTCTGTGTGCCAAGTTTGTTCCTGATCCATCAGTGGTGTGGGTCACAGTGGTCTCAGGAAGTGAGTGAATGTACTGCAAGTCCCATCATCCATGGTGCATTCTCCCCAAACTGCAGTAGGATGTAGAAAGGGTAATGGGGGCTCTATGTGCCAAGTTTGGTTTTTATCAGTCTTTGTTGACGCCACAGTGGTCTGTGAAAACCCAAGGGTTTGAATGTACAACAAATCCCATCATCCATTGTCTGTCCTCCCTCAAACCTCACCAGGATGTAAAGGGAGTCATGGGGGCTCTGTGTGCCAACTTTGGTCTTGATTGCTCATTGGTTGAGTGTCTCAGCGGATGTAGGAAGTGAGTGGAGGTACTTCAAGTCCCATCATCCATAATCCATCCTCCTCCAATCTGCAGTATGCTGTAGAGTGGGTCATGGGGTTTCTGTGTGTCGAATTTGGACATTATCAGTCTTTTCTGGGGGCCACAGTCATCTGTGGGAACCGAAGGATTTGAAAGTATTACAAATCCCATCATCCATTGTCTGTCCTGCCCAAACCACACCAGGATATAAAGTGTATCATGGCGGTTATGTGTGCCAAGCTTGGTCCAGGTCTGTCGCTCGCAAAGTCTCTGTGGCCTGTGAAAGTGAGTGACAATCAGAAAACTGCCAAATACACTTCCACCCTTCCGTCCTCCACATACCTACATAAAAACATTCACTTTTATTATAGACTAGATTTGGGACCCGGCGCTGCCCGGGTTATTTGAGAAAGGAATTGTGTGTCAAGGTTGGTCTTTATCAGTTATTTATATGACTTGCAGTGAAGGTACTGCGAGTCCCATCATCTGTGGTCCATCCTCTTCCAAACCTCACCAGAATGTAGAGTGGGTCATGGGGGCTCTCTGTGCCAAGTTTGGTCTTTATTGGTATTTAGATGAGTGTGGCTGTGGTTTCAGGAAGTTAGTGAAGGAACTGCAAGTCGTATCATCCATCGTCCATCCTCCTCCAAACAGCACCAGGATGTAGAGTAGCTAATGGGGTCTCTGTGTGTCAAGTTTGGTCTTGATCGGTTAATTGATGAGGGTTGCAGCAATCTTGGGAAGTGAGTTGAGGTACTTGAAGTCCCATTATCTGTCGTCCATCCTCCAAACAGCACTGGGATGTAGAGTAGCCCATGGGGGCTCTGTGTGTCAACTTTGGTCTTGATCGGTCATTAGATGAGGGTTGGAACAGTCTTGGGAAGTGAGTGGAGGTACTTCTAGTCCAATCATACATGGCCCATCCTGCTGGAAACTGCACGAGGATGTACAGTGGGTCATGTGGGCTCTCAGTGTGAATTGTGGTCCTGATCCATCATTGCTGGCAGTTGTAATGGTCTTAGGAAGGGAGTGCAGATATTGCAAGTCCAATCGTCCATCATGCATCCTCCTCCAAACCAGGATGTAGAGTGCATCATGGAGACTCAGTGTGCCAAGTTTGTTCTTTTTCGGTAATTGAATGAGTGTTGCAGTGGTCTCAGGAATTGAGCGAAGGTACTGCAAGTCCCATAATCCATGGTCCATCCCTGGCCAAACCACACCAGGGGTAAAGTGGGTCATGAGAGTTCTATGTGCCAAGTTTGGTGTAGATCAGTCTTTGGATGAAGGTGACAGCGATCTCAGAAAGTGAGTGATAGTACCGCAAGTCCCATTATCCATGTTTCATCCTTCTCCAAACTGCAGTAGGATGTAGAGTGAGTGAAGGTACTGCAAATCCTTCAGGCCCTTTCCTTTCTCTTCTCATCCATTTGAGAATGTTAGAATGTTTTTTTTTGTTGATTTTTTGGTCATGTCAGGAGCTACTTGAGAAACTACAAAGTTGTTCCTGGTGTGAGAGAATTGGCTGTCTGCAAGGACATTGCCCAGGGGACGCCAGGGTGTTTTGATGTTTTACCAGCCTTGTGGGAGGGTTCTCTCATGTCCCCTATTCTCTCATTAATCCTCTTCGTCACCAGGGGCTCCTGTTGAGGCTGGCCAATCAGAGGCCATATGCAAATAGTACCACAGTGGCAACCAATCAGAAAGCTGCCACATACATGTCTCCGCTGCACTTCCGCCCTCCGCATACAAACTTTAAATTATTATAGACTAGCTTGGGGACCCGGCGCTGCCCGGGTTATTAGAGAAAGTGGGTAATGGCGGTTCTGTATGCCAAGTTTGGTCTTTTTTGGTGATTGGATAATGGCTGCATTGTTTTCAGGAAGTGAGTGAAGGTACTTGAAGTGCCATCATCCATGGTCCACCCTCCTCCAAACAGCAGCAGGATGTAGAGTGGGTCATGGGGGCTCTGTGTGCCAAGTTTGGTCTAGATTGGTCATTAGATGAGGGTTGAGCAATCTTGGGAAGGGAGTGGAGGTACTTGAAGTCTCGTCATCCATGGTCTGTCCTCCTCCAAACTGCACCAAGATGTAGAGTGGGTCATGGGGGCTCTGTGTGCTAAGTTTGGTCTTGATCAGTCATTGGATAAGGGTCGCAGTGGTTTCAGTAAGTGAGTAAACGTACTGCAAGTCCCATAATCCATGGTCAACCCTCCTCCAAAACTGCAGCAGGATGTAGAGTGGGTCATGGGGGCTCTGTGTGCCACGTTTGGTCTAGATTGGTCATTAGATGAGGGTTGCAGCAATCTTGGGAAGGGAGTGAAGGTACTTGAAGTCCCATCATCCGTGGTCTGTTCTCCTCGAAAGTGCACCAGGATGTAGAATGGGTCATGGGGACTCTGTGTGCCAAATTTGGTCTTGATCAGTCATTGCCGAGGGTCTCAGTGGTCTCAGGAAATGAGTGAAGTGGCTACAAGCCCCGTCATCCATTGTCAAATTCTTCCAAACCGCACCAGGATGTAGAGTGGGTCATGCGGGCTCTCTGTGTAAATTGTGGTCCTGATCCATCATTGTTGACAGTTGTAATGGTCTTAGGAAGGGAGTGCAGGTATTGCAAGTCCCATCGTCCATGGTGCATCCTCCTCCAAACTGCACCAGGATGTAGAGTGCATCATGGAGACTCAGTGTGCCAAGTTTAGTCTTTATCGGTAACTGGATGAGGGTTGCAGTGGTCTCAAGAATTGAGCAAAGGTACTGCAAGTCCCATAATCCATGGTCCATACCCAGCCAAATCACACCAGGACGTAAGTTGGGTCATGAGAGGTCTATGTGCCAAGTTTGGTCCTGATCAGTTATCCATTGGAATAGGTTAACAGCGGTCTTAGAATGTGAGTGATGGTACTGCAAGTCCCATCATCCATGGTTGCAGTAGGATATCGAGTCGGTCTTGCAGGCTCTGTGTGCCAAGTGTGGTCTGTATTGGTAATTTTCTGACTCAGCCCCTAGCCTTTTCCTTTCCTCTCTTTGTCATCTCGGAATCTTGGAATTGAGGCTGGCCAATCAGAGGCCATATGCAAATTTCCTTCTCATGTCCCCGTTTCTGTCATGAACTCTTTTCTCCACCAGGGGCTCCTCTTGAAGCTGGCCAATCAGAGACCATATGCAAATAGCACCGCTGCCCAGCCAATTGGAATCTTGGAACTTTGAGTCTGGCCAATCAGAGACCACAGTGGCAGCCAATCAGAAAGCTAGCACATACACCACCACACTTTTGTCCTCCGCATACAAACTTTCACCTTTATTATATACATATATATATAGACTAGCTTGGGGACCCAGCCCTGCCCGGGTTATTTGAGAAAGTGGGTAAAGGGGGTTCTGTCTGCCAAGTTTGTTCTTCAGTGGTCATCGCCACACTTTTGTCCTCCGCATACAAACTTTCACCTTTATTATATATATAGATAGATATAGAGATAGATATAGAAATAGAGATAGAGATAGAGATATATAGAGACTAGCTTGGGGACCCGGTGCTGCCCAGGTTATTAGAGAAAGTGGATAAAGGGGTGTCTGTATGCCAAGTTTGTTTTTTATTCGTCATTGGAAGAGGGTTGCATTGTTTTCAGGAAATGAATGAAGGTACTGCAAGCCCCATCATCCATGGTCCACCTTCCTCCAAATTGCAGCCAGATATAGAGTAGGTCATGGGTGCTCTGTGTGCCAAGTTTGGTCTTTATTAGTCATTTGTGAAGGTCGCAGTGTATTCAGTAAATGAGTGAAGGTATTGCAAGTCCCATCATCCATTGTCCATCCTCCTCTAAACCGCACCAAAATGTAGAATGGGTCATGGGGGCTCAGGGTGCCAAGTTATTTATTTATTTATTTATTTATTTATTTACTGCATTTGTTGACCGCCGTTCTCAGCCCTAGGGTGACTCAAGGCGGTGTACAACATATAAAAAACAGTTTACAATAAGGCAATATCACAACAGACTATCAACATAACTATCAATAATACAATTACACTAAATCATCCGTGCTGTCTCATCGTAGAATCATAAACCAATCTCGTTATCCATATTCCGTTCCAATCATCATTGCCAATTGTTGTAGCACTTAGTCAAACGCCTTCTCAAATAACCATGTCTTTAGGCTCTTGCGGAATGTCATAAGTTAGGTCTTGATCACTCATAGGTGTGGGTCGAAATGGTCTTAGGAAGTGAGTGAAGCTACTGCAAGTCCTATCATCCATGGACCATTCGCCTACAAACCCCATCGAGACATAGAATGGGTTATGGGGAGCTGTGTGCCAAGTTTGGTTTTTATCAGTCATTAGTGTGGGTTGCTATGGTCTCAAGAAGTTAGTGAAGGTACTGCAAGTCCCATAATCCATGGTCCATCTTCCTCCATGTAGATGTAGAGTGTGTCACGAGTACCATGTTGCCAAGTTTGGGCCTGGTCTGTGATGTAGAGTGCCAACCGAGTTCTACCTTTTGTAGTCAGGCCGTGCCAACCGAGGCCTATCTTTTTTAATCAGTTCTTGCCAACTGAGGCCTACCTTTTTTAGTCAGGCCTTGCCAACCGAGGCCTACATTTTTTAGGCCAGGCCTTAACAACCGAGGCCTACCTTTTGAAGTCAGGTCTTGCCAACTGAGGCCTAACTTTTTTAGTCAGGCCTTCTCAACCGAGGCCTACCATTTTTATTCAGGCCTTGCCAACCGAGGCCTACCTTTTGTAGTCAGGCCTTGCCATGTGAGTACTGACATATTTAATCTTCAACTCCCTGGCTTGTGTGCCAGGTTTGGTCTTGTTCTGTCATTGTTGGGGGCCACAAGGTGTTTTGATGTTTAACTCCAACCATTCCTGACAGCTTCAGGCCCCTTTGCTATTCTCTCTGCTACCTGGGAATGTTGAGACCGGCCAATCAGAGACCATATGCAAATTGTACCACAGTGTTATAGAGCAGGAATTTAGGGGTCTTTGCCAGGAGGCAGAGACCAATTAGACTCATCAAAGAGTTATTTTCTCCTGGCGAGACTGAGAAGCACCCAATCCCTGATTTTTCTCAATAAAAGGTCTCACCATGTTGAAGAAAGTGACACCGAGGTTTATTAGCGATTCAGCTGAAAAGGTTGCAGAGCGGCAATCATTCGCCAAGCAGAGCATAAGGAAATACATCAATACAGCCATATTTATAGGCAAAACTCCCACCCCTGCCTCCCTGCCGGTCTTTGTCATGAGTGGCCGATGAGCTAACAGCTGAGAGGCGGCCCTCACGTCTCCTGCGCATCAGGGCCAATCAGAAAGCTTCTGCGGTGCACTGAAACCAATCGGAAAGCTTATGCCGCCTTGCAGCAGCGGTGAATCAGGAGAGAGGGAGTCCGGGCGAGAAGGCACAATGGGACTTATGAATGGATTGCGTAATCAGGAAGTGCCGGGTGCCTCCCAAGTCTCTATAGGGCCTGCCAGTCAGGCAATTCTATTGTTATGTAATTGGTGTGAGTAAACATAAACAAGAAAGAACTGCAACTTTCCAGGCAGCAAAACAGAAGGAGGAAAGGGGTGATACTGAAGGATTTTTTGTGTGTGGATGATTGAATGGAGGGGGGACAGGGTGGAGGGGGGGGGGCTTTAAGGCACCACTGTCTCCCAAGGAGATGTGATTAAAAGTCTGCCATGGGGCGACCTCCCGCTGGGCAGATTCCAAGGGCGAGAATTGTCGCCTTTGTTCTTGTCCATGCAAGAGATTTATGGATTAGGTTCTTTGTGAATGTTTTGGGCTCTGCAATTTCCTGGTGGAATTTCATCATAAGGAAAGGGAAGGAAAAAAGGTCAAGGGGAAAGCCTCAGCCACAAGGAAAATCATGAAAATATATATCACACGTCCATAGTCCATAATGGGAAGAGTTCATAAATGTGTGTGTCCTTGGGAGGGAATGAAAAAGGTCAAGGGAAGGCCACTAGCACAAAGGAAAATATATGTAGGGTTGATGTTGCAGGAACCATATGCTTATAATTCATATCGGGAAAGGTCCATATAAAAGTATGTTTTTGAAAGGGAAACAAAAGGGTTCATGGGGAATGATTAAAAGCATGAAATTCATGAGGAAAGGTCCAAAAGATTTCATTGAGCCAGTCAAGGTGAGTTCGAGCGCGGCGGGGAGCCCCGCCTTCACATTGATATGAGCTGCAGCGGAGAGTTCCGCAGTTCCTGGACCAAGCTTTTGAGGCCAACAGATGAAATGCGCCCCAGCCGCTAGCTCAAAGACCAGGAATGCCGGCAGTTTCAACTAACCTTCCCCTTCCCTTTACTTTGTATCTTTCCCTCAATAAAGTACTCGAAACTCGCAACTTTTATCTTTCCGCATGTTACTTTTGTATCCTTCCTTGACTCGAACTCAATAACATAATAATAAACCCTCTTTTGGGCTCCGGAGAGCCGTGAGCCCGCGGGAGGCGCCTCCAGGCGCCCCCCGGACCCCGAATCTGCGTTCGGCTGGACCGCGGATACGGAAACCGCCATTACAAACCCCCCTATCCGCGAAAACACTTAAGATGGCGGATCGCCGCCGTTCCAATTTTATATTTTTCTACAATTAATTCTAGGACTAACTGTCATCTCCTTTTCTTCGTTTTGGGCTCCTTCACCTGAGGAAAAATTAGTTTTGTTTTAAGTATTTTATCTTGCAGAGAAACAGCTGATTGTCAGTCTGGCTGGGCTTTTCGCTTCTCCGCGGCAGTGCTCGTCCCCCATTGATCCTGGCAGCCTGGGACCCACGGCGGTCGCCCGAAGGAGCCCCGGGGAGGGGGCCAGGCATGGGTCCCAGGCCCCGACTGGGAGATACAGTTTCCAAAGGACATTGCCCCACATTTCACCGTTGGGGAATCCTCTTCGGACTCTTTTGCCCTCACTTATTGACTTTATGCCTTGTTGTCTTGGACTATCTTCACGGACCTCAAATCAGGCTTCCCAGGGAGAACCAACAGCCCCAGCCTGCGTGTGCCTTCACCAAGAAGAATACGATTCCGACGGAAATGAAATACATTTATTATTAATATTATTATCCTTAATAAACTTTGCTGGGTTGGGGATGGGAATTCCTTTATGAGATATATGAAGAACATGAAGCTTGTAAAATGTATATAATGGATGTCTACCACATGAAATATACCCTGACTCCCTTCCCCACCTTTTTCCCTCTGAACTTTGCCCCCCAAAAAAGGAATGTGACCTGAGGTTACTGTTAAGAGGAAATCCTATTTCCTCAAAGAAAACCAGTCCATATTTGCATCTGCATGGGCCCGTGCTTGATCCTATCTCGAGGCTCGTTTTCAGAGCAGACAATGGGCTGAGAGATAGGTCAACAGAAACTCCGGTAAAAGGCTGATTAACTCAACTTATGGTGTTTGTGAAGCTCCTTTGTCTGCAGGGCCCCCTTGTTTACAGAGTTTTGAGATCCAAATGCCATCAACAGCCCCTTTTCATATTTCCTCCAAATCTCATCAACGGACCAGGAAGCTCTTTGTTCCTCTCGCCTGCCACCCCGCCGATAAGAACAAAGGCTCGAAAATCAGCTGGTGGATGCCTCCCGAGCATTCCGCCTCCTCTGAGCTGTCAAACTGTGTCCCGCCTCCTGGCTGCTGATTGGACCATCTTCAGAGGCGCTAGGAAGGCTCCGATTGGCCCCCTGGAGGTGGCAGCGCTTGCTGGTTGGACGAGAGGCGGGACATGCGGCCGAGCCTCCTCCCAGCTGTTCCAGGGCCAGCCAATCAGGGCGAAGCCGGCTGACGGAAGGCGGGCGGGATTTTCAAACTGATTTTCCTTTGTTCTGACTGTATAAAAATGCCTGGAACTTCTGTGTATGTATGCTTTTATGTGAACTATCACTGCAATCGCATCCTTTTCAGCTGAATCGCAGAAATAATCGCAGAACTTCGGTCACTGGATACCTCTTCAGCCTCTGGTGAGATTAATTCTTAATATTTTGCGCTTTGGATTGGCTTTGCTGGCTGCTCACCGAGGTCATAAGACCCCTTTAGCGGTCTTCTGGGACCCTCCCCGCTGGGAGAACCCCACAAAAGAGCTCGATATCATTGGGAGTCCTGCAGCATTGAGGTTGAGACTTATCCTTGGCCCTTGGAAAACTGTAACTCTTTCCAACGGCTGGAGCCCAGGGAGCAATCTGCTCCCTGAAAGCCTCCTGGGGTCCTTGCTGTTGTTAGTGTCTTGGCAAATTGACCAAGACTTAACCCCTATTGTGCATTCTGGTGCCCTTGCCCTTTGCAGAACTATAAGTTACCACTTCTTATGGGGGGGGGGGGAAGCATGCTTGGCTTCAACAGTGGCAGCCAATCATCATGTTAGAATGTTGAGGGTGGCCAATCAGAGACCTTATGCAAATTGTACCAAAGTGGTAGCCAATGAGAAAGCTGCCACATACACCTCCCGCCACACACATACATACACAAACACACACACGTACATACATACATACATACATACATACATACATACACTGCCTTTTATTATGTACTAGCATGGGGGTCCTGGCACTGCCCGGGTTATTTGAGAAAGGAATTGTGTATTAAGGTTGGTCTTTATCAGTTATTTATATGGCTCGCAGTGGCCTCAGGAAGTTAGTGAAGGTACTGCGAGTCCCATCATCTGTGGTCCATCCTCCTCCAAATAGTACCAGGATGGAGAGTGGGTCATGTGGGTCCTGTGTGCCAAGTTTGGTCTTAGCCGGTCATTGCATGAGGGTCTCAGTGGTCTCAGAAATTCAATTACGGTCCTGCAAGTCTCCTCCAAACCTCACCCCAATCTAGTCTATATAAATAAAAATGTAATGTTCATTTGTGATACCATCAGAACTCAAAAACCACTGGGGGAATTGACACCAAATTTGGACACAAGATACCTAACAACCCAATGTATGTCCTCCACTCAAAAAAATTGATTTTGTCATTTGGGAAGTGTTGTTGCTGGGATTTAGAGTTTACTTACAATCAAAGAGCATTCTGAACTCCACCAATGATGGAATTGGGCCAAACTTAGCACACAGGGCTCCCATGACCAACAGAAAAAACTGGAAGGGTTTGGTGGAAATTGACCTTGAGTTTGGGAATTATAGTTCACCCACATCCAGAGAGCACTGTGAACTCAAACAATGATGGATCTGGACCAAACTTGGCACGAATATTCCATATGCCCAAATATGAACACAGATCGAGTTTAAGGAAAATAGACCTTGACATTTGGGGCTTGTAGTTGCTGGGATTTATAGTTCACCTGAGCCCGAGCACGGCGGAGACCCCTGCCTTCAAATTGGTATGAACCGCAGCAGAGAGTTCCACAGTTCCTGGGAGTCAAGTTGGGACCAACTGATGAAGTGTGCCCCAGCAGCCAGCTCAAAACCAGGAATACTTTCAGCTTTCCCTTGCTTTCCCCTACTCCATACTATGTAACATTCCCCTGATAAAAGTACTTGAAACTTGCAACTTTTAATCTTTCCGCTTGATACTTTTGTATCTTTCCATGCCTCAGACTAACACAACCTTAAAATAAACCTTTTTCCAGGCTCCGGAGAGCCGTGAGCCTGCTGGGGGCGCCTACTGCGTGACCGTATCTCCATTTACGAACCCACACGCTCGCTCCGATCATCTGGGGAGGCCCTGCTCGTGATCCCACCCACGTCGCAAGCGCGCTTGGTGGGTACACAGGACAGGGCCTTCTCCGTGGCGGCCCCCTGACTCTGGAACGCCCTTCCAAAAGATCTCCGACAGGCCCCCACACTAGCAGTTTTCAGAAGGAATTTGAAAACCTGGTTGTTCCGTTGTGCCTTCCCGGATTAGGAATCCCCATCCCAAGTCCTAGTAGCACCTTAGCACAATTAACATTACTGCACACCGTACTTTAATCCCTACGCCCCTCCTATCTTTTCAGCACTTTTAACCGTGTACCCCTCTCGCCGGCCGAACCAGTTTTTAATATGTCTTGATGTATTGTTATTGCTGTCTTGCTAATTTTTGATTTTGATTTGCTTTTTGACTTTGAATTGCTTTGTTATCGCTTGTTATGTTCTCTATTGTATTGTGTTTGTTGGCTTCGGCCTGTGTAAGCCGCATCGAGTCCTTCGGGAGATGCTCGCGGGGTACAAATAAAGTTAATAATAATAATAATAAATAATACTGGCTCCCCCAGGACACTGGATCTGCGATCGTCAAAACTGCGGATATGGAAACCGCCATTTTGGACCCCCGTATCTGCTAAAACAACAAAATGGCGGATTGACACCGTTCCAATTTTGTATTTTTCTGCTATTAATTCTAAGACTAACTGCCATCTCGCTTTCCTCATTTTGGACTTCTGCGCCCAGGAGATAATTAATTTGTTCAAAGTATTATTGTTTGACAGAAATCAGCTGTTTGTCAGATTTTGCTGGCTTCATTCAAAGCAGCCTGTTTCTCTTCAACACCGTTCGTTCCTGCTCAGCCCCGCAGCCGGGGGCTCACTATGGCTATCCATGGGAGGCCCTGGGAAGGCGGCCAGGCGGGAACCCCGGCCCCTGGAGGAGAGAAATCGTTCTCCAAAGGCCGGACGATGAACTCTGTTACCACCCAAACCGGTGCTCACCATTGGACTTCTGTCTTCCTTTTTGACTCCCTGACTTATGGACTGGACTGTTTATCATATCCATGACCACGAACTCTCTGCTGGTGTCTGGTCTGAGATGGTGGCAGCCTCCGTTTCCATGGATCTTTTCCCAAGTTTATGAGATCTATAGTTTGTGCCTTAATAAAGATCAAATATTGAAATAAGCTTTATGGGGTGGGATGGGGTTCCCCTTATGAACTATGTATGAAATGTATCGTATGAAATGTAATGTGTTCCCTTCCCGCCTTTCCTTTGACCTTCGCCCTACAAAAGGTGACCAGAAACTGTTGTGATGCCCGGGGGAAATTCTCTGCTTCCCCCAAACTCTTTCCTGATTGACTTATCAGCATGAAACAATAACTGTTGATTCCCTCATCTCGCCTTCTGAGCCTGACTAGTGGGAAGAGGAAGTCAACAGAAACCTGGAAAAAAGGGTTGATTAAATTCACAAAGACAGCGTTGATCCCTTTTTGAGGTCCGCTGTCTGACCCAATATTCCCCCCCCCCCAAGCCATTTCAACAGGAAAACCTTTGTTTGCTGTAATCACACCTGGCCGGCCAGAACAAAAGCCTTGCATTCCATCCCAGCTGGCCGGCCGAAATCCCATCATTTCTCCATTGTGTTCGCTCGTCCTGCCCTCTCGCTCCTGATTCGCCCATTCTCGGGAGTGAGAGAAATGTTCCCAGAGGCAGAGAAGCACGCTGATTGGCTCAGAGGTGGGGCGGGTTGCCAAGCCTCCTCCCAGCTGTTCTGCAGCCAGCCAATCAGCGCGAAGCCGGCCGGCAGAGGGCGGGCGGGAGTTTTGAATTGTTTTCCTTTGAATTTCTCTCTATAAAAATGATTGTAACCATCCTGGCTGTATGCTTGCGGTGGAATTATTCCTGCATTGCATCCGATACAGCTGAATCGCAAATAAACTTCGGTCGCTGACTTCTTCCACCTGGTGAGGTATTATTATTATTTTTTTCTGTGGATTGGCAATTTTCCTGGCCTCACCAAGGTATCCAGGGCCTTTTTGACACGGTCCTCGGGTCCTTCTCTCTTGAGGGGACCCTGCTAAAAGCAGCTCGATATCACACCTACAATCAAAGAGCATTCTGAACTCCACCAATGATGGAATTGAACCAAACATGGCATACAGGACTTCCATGACCAACAGAACACACTGGAAGGGTTTGGTGGGCATTGACCTTGAGTTTGGGAGTTCACCTACATCCAGAGAGCACTGTGGACTCAAACAATGATGGATCTAGGCCAAACTTGACACAAAAATTCCATATGCCCAAATATGAACACAGATGGAGTTTGGAGGAAATAGACCTTGACATTTGGGATTTGTAGTTACTGGGATTTATAGTTCACTACAATTAAAGAGCAAACGACAGAAATGGGGCAAACTTCCCGCACAGAACCCCCATGACCAACAGATAATACTTAAGGCCATCCAGTCTAACTCTCTTCACCAGGGCAAGAAAATGTAATCAGAGCCCTCCTGACAAAGAGCCATCCAGTCATAAATATAGATAGATAGATAGATAGATAGATAGATAGATATGATTCTCTCTCTCACACACAGATATAGTACCATAGATTTGAAAGAGATCCTTAAAGAAGGACAATGCATGTTTCAGAGTAGGCAAACCAGACACTCTCCACATTGACACTGACAAAGAAACAAGAAATACTGTTTACTCACAAGCATAAAGAAATTGCATATATTAGAAACCAACACTTTCTCATTACTTTATTTTCCAGATCACCAGACTGGGCCACAGCAATGCGTGGCAGGGGACAGCTAGTATATAATAAAAGTTTGTATATGGCGGAAGTGTGGCAGTGTGACCAAAGTGTATGTGCCAGCTTTCTGATTGGCTGCCGCTGTTGGCGCTACCCAGGTTATTAGAGAAAGTGGGTAATGGAGGTTCTGTATGCCAAATTTGGTTTTTATTGGTCATTGGATGAAGTCCCATCATACATGATCCACCCACCTCCAAAACTGCAGCAGGATGTAGAGTGGGTCATGGGGGCTCTGTGTTCCAAGTTTGGTCTTTCTTAGTCATTGGATGACGGTGGCAGTGGTTTCAGTAAGTGATACTGCAAGTCCCATCACCCATGGTCCATCCCCCTTGGAACTGCATCAGGATACAAAATGGGCCATGAGTACTCTGTGTGCCAAGTTTGGGCCTGGTCTGTGATTTGTGGGAGCTACAATGTTCTGTGGAAAGTGAATCGGGTGAAGGTACTGCAAATCCCATCTTTAGTGGCCCATCCTGCCCAAAACCAGACTAGGTTTTAAAGTGGGCCATTGGGCCTCTGTGTACCAAGTTCGGTCCTGATCCGTCATTGGTGTGGGCCACATTGCTCTAAGGTAGTGAGTTCAAGTACTGCAAGACCCGTCATCCATGGTGCATCCTCACTCAAACTGCACCAGGATGTTGAGTGGGTCTTGCGGGGGGGGGGGGGGTAGTGTGCCAAGTTTGGTCTTGTTCTGTCATTGTTGGGGGCCACAAAGCGTTTTGGACTTCCACTCCAACCATTCCTGTCAGCTTCTGGTCTTTTTCCTATTCCCTTTGCTGCCTCGGGATCCGGGGTGGCCAATCAGAGAGCATATATCAGAAAGCACCCCTGTTCGGGGTGGCCAATCAGAGAGCATATGGAAATTGTACCACAGCGGCAGCCAATCAGAATCTTGGAACATTCAGGCTGGCCAATCAGAGACCATATGCAAATAGCACCAAAGTGGCAGCCAATCAGAAAACTGGCACATACTCCTCCACACTTCTGCCACACTTCTGTCAGCCGCATACAAACTTTGACTTTTATTATATTACTAGCTTGGGGACGCGGCGCTGCCCGGGTTATTTGAGAAAGGAATTATGTATCAAGGTTGGTCTTTATCAGTTACTTATATAGCTCGCAGTGGTCTCAGGAAGTTAGTGAAGGTACTGTGAGTCCCATCATCTGTGGTCCCTCCTTCAAATTGCACCAGAATGGAGAGTGGGTCGTGGGGGCTCTGTGTGCCAAGTTTTGTTCTTGATCAATCTTTGGATGAGGGTCACAGTGGAATCAGAAAGTGGGTTTAGGTACTGCAAGTCCCATCATCCATAGTCTGTTCTCCCCCAAACCTCACCAGAATGTTGAGTCGGCCAAGGAGGCTCTCTGTGCCAAGTTTGTTTTTTCTTGGTATTTGGACAATTGTCACTGTGCTTTCAGGAAGAGAGTGAAGGTACTAAAAGTCCCACCATCCATCGTCCATCCTCTTTCAAACAGCATCGGGATATAGAGTGGGTCATGGGTGCTCTGTGTGCCAAGCTTGGTCTTAATCGGACATTAGATGAGGGTTGCAAGCATCTTGGGAAGGGAGTGGAGGTACTTGAAGTCCTATCATCCATGGTCTGTCCTCCTCGAAAGTGCACCAGGATGTAGAGTGGGTCATGGGGACTCTGTGTGCCAAGTTTGGTCTTGATCAGTCTTTAGCGAGGGTCTCAGTGGTCTCAGGAAGTGAGTGAAGTGACTACAAATCCCATCATCCACTGTCAAATTCTTCCAAACTGCACTAGGATGTAGAGTGGGGTCATGCGGGCTCTCTGTGTAAATTGTGGTCCTGATCCATCATTGTTGGCAGTTGTAATGGTCTTAGGAAGGTATTGCAAGTCCAATCGTCCATGGTGCATCCTCCCCCAAACTGCACCAGGATGTAGAGTGCATCATGGAGACTCAGTGTGCCAAGTTTGGTCTTTATCGGTAATTGGATGATGGTTGCAGTGGTTTCAGGAATTGAGCAAAGGTACTGCAAGTCCCATAATTCATGGTCCATCCCCGGCCAATCCACACCAGGATGTAAAGTGGGTCATGAGAGGTCTAGTCTCAGTCAAGTTTAGTCCCAGTCAATCATTGGATGAGGTTGACAGCGGTCTCAGAATGTGAGTAATGGTACTGCAATGGTACTGCAAGTCCCATCATCCATGGTTCATCCTCCTCCAAACTGCAGTAGGATGTAGAGTGAGTGAGGCTACTACAAATCCTTCAGGCCCTGTGTGCCAAGTTTGGTCTGTATTGGTAATTTTCTGACACAGCCCCTGGCCTTTTCCTTTCTTCTCTTTGTCATCTCGTAATCTTGGAAGTGAGGCTGGCCAATCAGAGACCATATGCAAATTTCCTTCTCGCATGTCTCTGTTTCTGTCCTTTATTTATTTATTTACTGCACTTGTAGACCGCCGTTCTCAGCCCTAGGGCGACTCACGGCGGTGTACAACATATAAAAACAAACAATTTACAATAAAGGCAATATCACAAACCACAATAAGAACATCACTATCAATAATACAATTACACTAATCATTCGCGATGTCTCATCATAGAATCACAATCCAATCTCGTTATCCATATTCCGTTCCAATCATCGTTGCCAATTGTTGTAGCACTTAATCAAACGCCTTCTCAAACAACCACGTCTTTAGTCTCTTGCGGAATGTCATAAGGGAGGGTGCCTGTCTGATGTCTACAGGGAGGGTGTTCCACAGCCGGGGGGCCACCACCGAGAAGGCCCTATCCCTCGTCCTCACCAGGCGTGCCTGTGAGGCAGGCGGGATTGAGAGAAGGGCCTCCCCAGACTATCTCAAAGTCCTCGTGGGCTCGTAGGCCGAGATGCGGTTAGACAGGTATTTTGGGCCGGAACCGTTTAGGGCTTTGTAGGCCAACACCAGCACCTTGAATTGGGCCTGGTAGCAGATCGGCAGCCAGTGGAGCTGGAACAACAAGGGCGTTGTGCGCTCCTGTTAGTAACATGGCTGCCGCGCGCTGGACTAGCTGGAGCTTCCGGGCCGTCTTCAAGGGCAGCCCCACGTAGAGAACGTTGCAGTAGTTAAGGCGGGATGTGACCAGAGCGTGTACTACCGTGGCCAAGTCAGACTTCCCGAGGTACGGGCGCAGCTGGCGCACGAGCCTAAGCTGTGCAAATGCTCCCCTGGGCACCGCTGAAACCTGGGGATCCAGGCTCAACGATGAATCCAGGATCACACCCAAGCTGCGAACCTGCGCCTTCAAGGGGAGTGCGACCCCATCCAGCACAGGCTGTAACCCTATACCCTGTTCGGCCTTGCGACTGACCAGGAGTACCTCTGTCTTGTCTGGATTTAATTTCAATTTGTTCGCCCTCATCCAGACCATTACAGCGGCCAGGCACCGGTTCAGGACCTCGACAGCCTCCTTAGTAGCAGGTGGGAAGGAGTGACAGAGTTGGACATCATCTGTGTACAGATGACACCGCACCCCGAAACTCCGGATGATCTCACCCAGCGGCTTCATGTAGATATTAAACAGCATGGGGGACAGTATAGAGCCCTGTGGAACCCCACAAGTCAAAGGCTGTGGCGTTGAACAGGTGTCCCCCAATAACACCTTCTGGGTGCGGCCCTCCAGAAATGACCGGAGCCACTGCAGAACACAGTGCCCCCGAGGCCCATTTCCGCAAGACGCCCCAGAAGGATACCGTGGTCGACGGTATCGAAGGCCGCTGAGAGGTCCAGGAGCACCAACAGGGACACACTCCCCCTGTCTAGCTCCCGGCGCAGATCATCCACTAAGGCGACCAAGACCGTCTCAGTTCCATGTTCCGGTCTGAAACCAGACTGTGCCGAATCCAGATAATCCGTGTATCTCAAGAATACCTGGAGTTGTGAAGCCACCACGCTTTCCATGACTTTGCCCAAAAAGAGGAGATTGGAAACAGGCTGAAAGTTGTCAAATTTAGTGGGGTCCAGTGATGGTTTTTTCAACAGCGGTTTTATAATAGCTTGTTTTAAGCTCGCTGGAATTTTACCTTCCCGAAGGGAGGCGTTAACCACCACCGTTACCCACTCAGCCAATCCCCCTCTGGCCTCCTTCAGAAGCCAGGATGGGCAGGGGTCTAGGATGGACGTAGTGGGCCTCATTCCTCTAAGTATCTTGTCCACATCCTCGGGCTTCACAAATTGAAAAGAATCCATCAAAATAGGACAAGCAGGTGCTCGTGTCACATCCTCAGAGACTGCATTTAACATGGTGTCCAGCCCAGAATGGATCAAAGCGACTTTGTCTGCAAAGAACCGAGCAAATGCTTTGCAGCGCGTGGCCGAATTGTCAGGGCTCCCGCCTGAGATGGCGGGAGTTAGAAGACCTCTGACAATCCGGAACTCTGCCGGACGGTTCCTTGCAGACGCAATAGTAGCCGCAAAGAAAGTTTTCTTTGCGGCTTTTATTGCCGCGGCATATGCCCATGACCCCTTTTCTCCACCAGGGGCTCCTGTTGTAGCTGGCCAATCAGAGACCATATGCAAATAGCACTACAGCAGCAGCCAATCAGAAAGCTGGCACATACACTTCCGCCCTCCACACTTCCATCCGCCGCATACAAACTTTGACTTTTATTATATACTAGCTTGGGTACCCGGCGTTGCCTGGGTTATTTGAGAAATGCATTGTGTGGCAAAGGTGTTCTTTTTCAGTTATCAGTTAGTGAAGGTACTGCGAATCCCATCGTGCATGATCCATGCTCCTCCAAACAGCCTGGATGTAGAGTGGGTTATGGTGGCTCTGTGTACCATCTTGCTCATTGGTGAGGGTCACAGTGATCTCATGAAGTGTGTGAAGGTACTGCAGGTCCCATTATCCATGGTGAACCACCTTCATACCACAACAGGATGTAGAGTGGATCATGGGGGCTCTGTGTGCCAAGTTTAGTCTAGATCCGTCATTGGATGAGGTCGCAGTGGTCTCAGAAAGTGAGTTAAGGTACCTCAAGTCCCATCATCCATAGGCCATCCTCCCTAAACTGCACCAGGGTTTAGAGTGGGTTATGTGGGCTTTTTGTGCCAAGTTTGTTTTTTATCAGTCTTTGTTGGGGGCCACAGTGTTCTGTGCAAACTGAAGGGTTGGAAAATACTACACATCCCATCATCCATTGTCTGTCCTCCCCCAAACCTCACCAGGAACTAAAGGGTGTCATGGGGGTTATGTGTGCCAAGTTTGGTCTTGATAAGTCATTGGATGAGGGTCGCAGCGGTCTCAGGAAATGAGTGGAGGTAGTTAAAGTCCCATTATCCATGGTCCACCCACCTCCAAACTGCAGCAGGAAGTAGATTGGGTCATGGGGGCTCTGTGTGCCAAGTTTGGCCTTTATCGGTCTTTGTGGGGGCCACAGTGGTCTTTGAAAACCGAAAGGGTTGAAAGTAATACAAATCCATCATCCTTTCTCTGTCCTCCCCCATACCTCACCAGGACGTACAGGGTGTAATGGCAGTTTGTGTGCCAAGTTTGGTCCAGGGCTGTCGCTCGTGCAAGTCTCTGTGGCCTGTGAAAATGAGAGCCAATCAGAAAGCTGTCATGTACACTTCTGCCCTCCGCATACATACATACATACAAACAAACATTCACTTTTATTATATACTAGCTTGGGGACCCAGCGTTGCTCGGGTTATTTGAAAAAGGCATTGTGTATCAAAATTGGTCTTTATCTCTTATTTATATGGCTCGCAGTCGTCTTAGGAAGTTAGTGAAGGTACTGCAAGTCCCAACATCTGTGGTCCATCCTCCTCCAAACTGCACCAGGATGGAGAGTGGGTCATGGGGGCTCAGTGTGCCATGTTTGTTCTTGATTAGTCATTGGATGAGGTTCACAGTGGTCTCGGAAAGTGAGTTAAGGTACTGCAAGTCCCATCATCCATAGTCTCTTCTCCCCCAAAACTCACCAGAATGTTGAGTTGGTCATGGGGGCTCTCTGTGCCAAGTTTGGTCTTTATTGGTATTTGGATGAGCGTCGTTGTGGTTTCAGGAAGTGCATGAAGGTACTGCAAGTCCCGCCATCCATCGTCCATCCTCCTCCCAACAGCACCGGTATGTATAGTGAGTCATGGGGGCTCTGTGTTTCAAGTTTGGTCTTGATCGGTCATTAGATGAGGGTTGCAGAAGTCTTGGGAAGTGAGTGGAGGCATTTGAAGCCCCATCAACCTTGGTCTGTCCTCCTCGAAAGTGCACCAGGATGTAGAGTGTGTCATGGGGGCCCTGTGTGCCAAGTTTGGTCTTGATCAGTCATTGGCGAGGATCTCAGTGGCCTCAGGAAGTGAGTGAAGTGACTGCAAGTCCCATCATTCATCTCCAAATTATTCCAAACTGCACCAGGATGTAGAGTGGGTCATGCGGGCTCTCTGTGTGAATTGTGGTCCTGATCCATCATTGTTGGCAGTTGTAATGGCCTCAGGAAGAGAGTGCAGGTATTGCAAGTCCCATCGTCTATGGTGCATCCTCCTCTAACCTGTACCAGGATATAGAGTGCGTCATGGTGACTCAGTGTGCCAAGTTTGGTCTTTGTTGGTAATTTGATGGGGGTTGTAGTGGTCTCAGGAATTGAACAAAGGTACTGCAAGTCCCATAATCCATGGTCCATGCCTGGCCAAACCACACCAGGGCATAAAGTGGGTCATGAAAGTTCTATGTGCCAAGTTTGGTCCTGATCAGTCATTGGATGAGGTCAACAGTGGTCTCAGAAAGTGATTGATGGGACTGCAAGTCCCATCATCCATGATTCATCCTCCTCCAAACTGCAGTAGGATGTAGAGTGGGTTATGGGGGCTCTGTATACCAAATTTCATATTGGTCAGTCATTGATGAAATTCACAGTGGTCTCAGGAAGTGTGTGGAGGTACTTCAAGTCCCATCATCTGTGGTCCATCCTCCTCCAAACTGCACCTGTATGTAGAGTGGGACATGGTGTCTCTGTGTGCCAAGTTTGGTCTTTATCAGTCTTTGTTGGGGGCCACAATGGTCTGTGCAAACTGAAGGGTTTGAAAGTACTACAAATCCTATCATGCACTGTTCATCCTACCCCAATCTTCACCAGAACATAAAGGGGGTCATGGGGGTTATATTTGCCAAGTTTGGTCTTGATCAGTCATTGGATTAGGATCGTAGTGGTCTCGGGAAGTGAGTGGAGGTACTTCAAGTCCCATCATCCATGGTCTGCCATTGTCCAATCTGCAGCAGGATGTAGAGTGCATCATGGGGAGTCTGTGTGCCAAGGTTGGTCTTTATCGGTCTTTGTTGGGGACCACAGTTGTTTGTGAGAACCAAAGGGTTTTAAAGTACTACAAATCCCATAATCCATTGTCCGTCCTCTCCCAAGCCGCACCAGGATGTAAAGTGCATCATGGGGTTATGTGTGCTAAGTTTGGTCCAGGTCCGTCACTCATGCAAGTCTCTGTGGCTTGTGAAAGTTAGTCAATCACAAAGCTGCCACATAATTTCTGTCCTCCCTTCCTCCCTTCCATCCTCCACATACATACATACTAGGCCTGGGTAACAGAAAAATTTGTTTCTAAAATCGATTTGTATTTGGGGGGTTTTTTTTGTTTCGATATTTAAAATAATTACAAAATTTTCCCTTAAAAAAGTTCGGTATTTACGAAATTTCGTAAATGTGAAAAAAATTACAAAACATTAACGAATCGATTTCTGAAACAATAACGAATCGATTCGTTAATGGCGGACGCGACTGCGAAATACGCTAAAAAACCTCCAAAAACTTCTGAAGCTTCCCTCTCCCTCTGTTGTTGACTGTTGGTGTGATATTAATTTTTTTTTCACTAACTAAACAAAAAACTTACCCCAGACATGCGGAAATAATAACGAAACGACCTCAGAACAATAACGAAACGAATACAATAACGAAATACGAAGAATTTACAAAACGTATTTAAAAATTCGTTTTTTCTAAATTGCTCCAGAATGGTTCGTTATCGTTTTGAAATTGAAACAAATAACGAATTATTAACGAATTACGAATTAACGAAACAAAACCGCCCAGCCCTAATACATACCTACATACATACACTCTCTTTTATTATAGACTAGCTTGGGGACCTGGCGTTGCCCGGGTTATTAGAGAAAGTGGGTAATGGCAGTTCTGTATGCCAAGTTTGGTCTTTATTGGTCTTTGGATAACAGCTGCATTATTTTCAGGAAGTGAGTGAACATACATGAAGTCCCATCATCCATGGCCTATCCTCCTACAAACAGCAGCAGGATATAGAGTGGGTCATGGGGGCTCTGTGTGCCAAGTTTGGTCTTTAACAGTCATTAGATGAGGGTGGCAGTGGTGTCAGTAAGTGAGTGAAGGTATTGCAAGTCCCATCATCCAAAGTCCATCCCCTTTCAAACTGCAGCAGGATGTAGAGTGGATCATGGGGGCTCTGTGTGCCAAGTGTGGTCTTGATTGGTCATTAGAAGAGGGTTGCAACAATCTTTGGAAGGGAGTGGAGGTACTTGTAGTCCCATCATCCATGGTCTGTCCTCCTCCAAACTGCACCAGGATGTAGAGTGGCTCATTGGAGCTCCATGTGCCAAGTGTAGTCTTGATTAGTCATTGGCGAGGGTCTCAGTGGTCTCAGGAAGTGAGCAAAGGTACTGCAAGTCCCATCATCCATCTCCAAAGTTTTCCAAACAACACCAGGACGTAACGTGGGTCATGAGAGGTCTATGTGGCAAGTTTGGTCTTGATCCGTCAGTGGATGAGGTTTGCAGTGGTCTCAGAATGTGAGTGAAGGTACTGGAAGTTCCATCATCCTTGGTCCACCCTTCTCCAAAACTGCAGCAGGATGTAGAGTGGGTCATGGGGGCTCTGTGTGCCAACTTTGGTCTTGATTGGTCATTAGATGTTTTGCAGCAGTCTTGGGTAGTGGAGGTACTTGAAGGCCCATCATCCATGGTCTGTCGTCCTCCAAACTGCTCCAGGATGTAGAATGGGTCATTGAAGCTCCATGTGCCAAGTTTAGTCTTGATGAGTCATTGGCGAGGGTCTCAGTGGTCTCAGGAAGTGAGTGAAGTGACTGCAAGTCCCATCATCCATTGTCAAATTCTTCCAAACCGCACCAGGATGTAGAGTGGGTCATGCGGGCTCTCTGTGTGAATGGTGGTCCTGATCCATCATTGTTGGTAGCTGTAATGGTCTTAGAAAGGAAGTGCAGGCATTGCAAGTCCCATCGTCCATGGTGCATCCTCTTCCAAACTGCACCAGGATGTAGAGTGTGTCATGGAGACTCAGTGTGCCAAGTTTGGTCTTTATCGGTAATTGGATGCGGGTTGCAGTGGTCTCAAGAATTCAGCAAAGGTACTGCAAGTCCCATAATTCATGGTCCATCCCCTGTCAAACCACACCAGGAAGTAAAGTGGGTCATGAGAGGTCTATTTGCCAAGTTTGATCCTGATCAGTCATTGGATGCGGTTAACAGTGGTCTCAGAATGTGAGTGATGGTACTGCAAGGTACCATGGTTCATCCTCCTCCAAACTGCAGTAGGATGTCGAGTGGGTCATGGGGGCTTTGTGTGCCAAGTTTGGTCTGCATTGGTAATTTTCTGACTCAGCCCCTGGCCTTTTCCTTTCCTCTCTTTGTCATCTCGGAATCTTGGAATTGAGGCTGGCCAATTAGAGACCATATGCAAATTTCCTTCTCATGTCCCCGTTTCTGTCATGAACTCTTTTCTCCACCAGGGGCTCCTCTTGAAGCTGGCCAATCAGAGACCATATGCAAATAGCACCACAGCGGCAGCCCATCAAAACGCTGGCAGATACTCCTCCCGCCACACCGCCACACTTTTGTCCTCCGCATACAAACTTTGACTTTTAATATATACATAGATATAGATATAGATATAGATATAGATGTAGACCCGGCGCTGCCCGGGTTATTTGAGAAAGGAATTGTGATTCAAGGTTGGTCTTTATTGGTTATTTATATGGTTCGCAGTGGCCTCAGGAAGTCCCATTATCTGCGGTCCATTTTCCTCCATACTGCTCCAGAATGGAGAATGGGTCATGGGGGCTCTGTGTGCCAAGTTTGGTCTTGATCGGTTATATGAGTGTTGCAGCAGTCATGGGAATTGAGTGAAGGTATTTGAAGTCCCATCATTCATAGTCTGTTGTCCCCTCACCAGAATATTGAGTGTTCCATGGGGGCTCTCTGTGCCAAGTTTGGTCTTTATTGGTATTTGGATGAGTGTCGCTGTGGTTTCAGGAAGTGAGTGAAGGTACTGCAAGTCCCATTATCCATCGTCCATCCTCCTCCAAACAACATTGGGATATAGAGTGGATCATGGGGGCTCTGTGTGCCAAGTTTGGTCTTGATCACTCACTGGCGAGGGTCTCAGTGGTCTCAGGAAGTGAGTGAAGTGACTGCAAGTCCCATCATCCATATCCACATTCTTCCAAACCACACCAGGATGTAGAGTGGGTCATGCAGGCTCTGTGTGTGAATTGTGATCCTGATCCATCATTGTTGGCAGTTGTAATGGTCTCAGGAAGGGAGTGCATGTATTGCAAGTCCCATCATCCATGGTGCATCTGTAAAGAACCCTTACCTTTTAGCAGCCAGGATGGAGGGCTTAGAAAAGCCTGTAAGCTTAGTGGATTAGTTATGGGCAGGGCGAAACATCAGCGGCCATTTTGGTGAAGGGAGACGCCATCTTAGAGAGTTTCAGAGCAGGGGGAGTGGCCTAGTCAAGAAGCCAACAGGGAATGGCCGGGATTGGTGGAGAAAAAGGGGGCTGAGTTTAGGAGACTCTGAGAGGGAAAAAGGAGCATTTTTAAGTTATAGAGAGTTGGAGTTTGGGGTTTGAAGAGAAAGGGGGTTAGGAGAGTAGTGGCATCAAGGATTAGAAGAAGAGGCCTAAGTCTGGCCAGGAGTTTGCTAGCAGGGTAGCTAAAGCAAACTGACAGCTATTAGGAGAATAGCTGGGTAGTAGCAGAATAGAATCAGGCTAGATTTATCTGGGCTACTGAAGAACCTCTGGCAGAGACACAGTCCTGTTGGGATTCTGGTTTTGTTTTGGAGGGAGAGAAGAAACTCTTTTGTAACAAAGATAGAACCATTCTTGTAACCATCACATTTTTAAGACACAACGTTCTGTAACAGCCAAGATATTGAAGCATTTGTGCCCATTCTAAATAATAAACTTTGTTGATTATTGTTCATCAAAACCTGACTCAAGTGTGCCTCTATGCTTGAAGATTTCCAAAGTGATCTTAAGTAGGTTTTAAGAAAACTAATGGTGGCAGCATTGATTAGTGATCTGAATAGATCTTTATAATTTGGTCTCCAGCGATTGAGATCAATTTGCTAGATTCTTTATAATTGGTGGCAGCAAGTGAGATCTGATTTATCCGATCGTTATAGCATCCTCTTCCAAACTGCATCAAGATGTAGAGTGTATAATGGTGCCAAGTTTAGTCTTTGTTGGTAATTGGATGAGGGTTGCAGTGGTCTCTGGAACTGAGCGAAGGTACTGGAAGTCCCATAATGCATGTTCCATCCCCGGTCAAACCACACCAGGGCATAAAGTGGGTCATGAGAGGTCTATGTGCCAAGTTAGGTGTAGATCAGTCATTGGATGAAGGTCACAGTGGTCTCAGAAAGTGAGTGATGGTACTCTATGGTCTGTCGTCCTCCAAACTGCAGTAGGATGTAGAGTGTGTGATGGGAACTCTGTATGCCAAGTTTGGTCTATATTGGTAATTTTCTGACACAGCATCTGGTCTTTTCTTTTCCTCTCTTTGTCATCTCGGAATCTTGGAATTGAGGCTGGTCAGTCATAAACCATATGCAAATAACACCACAGTGGCAGCCAATAGGAAAGCTCCTATTGAAGCTCGGCCAATCAGAAATCTTATGAAAATTTCCTTCTCTCACTTCCCCGCTTCTACCATAGACCGTCTTCGCCACCAGGGGCTCCGGTTGAGGCTAGCCAGTCTGAAACCATATTGTGCTGTCGCACGCTGGGCCTGTGCATAAGACTGTAGACAGGACATAAATTCTGTGTGCTCAATGGGATGCCGGGGTTGCCTCAGATTAAAGGCCTTTGAATTTCCTTAAAACAGAGTCTTTAGATTGTTTAAAGGTTCAACAAAGTTCTTTATTAATGAAAACAAACAGATACTTTAAGGCTTTCTTAACAATCTATTGGCTGTTCCCACCCCGCAGTTTCAAGGGGTGGGAACATCGGGATCCAGAGACAGATAACCATAGTTGTCATCAAGCATTAACTATTAGGATAACAACAGATGAAAACAGAGGGAGCTTCCCCGGGGTGGGGGTGGGCCTGCGGGTGGGGGGGCCGCCATAGAGGTGGCGACAGGTAGAGGGAGATACGGGAAAGGAAAAACAAAATACTCATCCTGGCCCAAAATTTATAATAACAAATTGGCAACCTCTAAAGATGCTAAGAATTTAAGACAAAATCAAATTCAGCCCAAAATTTATAATAGGACATTGGCAATTTCAAAAATTAACGTTACAATTTGGCCCGAAATTAATAAAAATAGATTGGCAACTTCAAAACTTTCTCCCAACAAGATACAACTGAGGTGCCAGGATGGTGGCCCTTCCAAGTTAAAGGTGGTGCTGTTCAATGCCAGGTCGGTAAATGGAAAGACTTCCATTATTCAAGATCTAATTCAAGAAGAACGAGCTGATCTGGCTTGTATAACAGAGACCTGGCTGGACGAGGGAGGAGGGGCTGAATCTCTCCCAACTCCACCAGGTCACTCTGTTCAGCACCAACCAAGGCTTGGAGGGTGGGGAGGTGGAGTCACAGTGGTCTATAAGGATTTTATTCCCTTGATCAGATGTCCCATCCCACAATCATCTTCTTTTGAATGTGCTGGCTTTAGGATAGGTGACACTGACCGGGACAGGATAGGGATTCTGTTAGTGTACCGACCACCCCGCTGCACTACAGTCTCCCTACCTGAGCTAGCGGGAGTGGTCTCGGACATGACGTTGAGCTCCCAACGGCTTTTAGTCTCTGGTCTCTCGCTGGAACAATGAGATGATCAGGGCAATTGACACAATCGCTCCGGAACGCCCCCTTTCGAGTAACTGAGCTAAACCAGCCTCTTGGTTTACTGAGGAACTGGCAGCGATGAAGTGAAAGAAGAGGAGGTTAGAGTGCGTGTGGCGCCAGAATCCCACCAATCCAGCCCAAACACATCTGAATGCCTTTTTAAGGTCTTACGGTGTGGCAATAGCAGCGGCACAGAAAACATTTCTTGCAGCCAATATGGCATCCATGAAGAATCGTCCAGCCAAGCTTTTCCAAGTTGTCAGGGGGTCTGTTAAATCCACAGAAAAGCGAGGCCTCTGATAACTCAGTGGCTCGCTGTGAAGCATTTGTTCGGTTTTTCGCAGATAAAATTGAGCGGATTTGGTTGGGTTTTGACATATTAACGGCAGTCTCTGGCAGTCTCTTTGACATATTAACGCGAGCTTCTGCGTGTCCAGTTTTGTTGGATTCTTTTCAATTGGTTCAGCTTGAGGATGTGGACAGGATCCTTGGAGAGGTGCGACCTACCACATGCATCCTAGACCCCTGCCCATCCTGGCTGATAAAAGAAGCCAGAGGGGATTTGGCACAGTGGGTGAAGGTGATGGTTAATGCCTCCTTACAGGAAGGAAAGTTTCCAGTGAGCTTAAAACAAGCTATTATAAAACCGCTGTTGAAGAAACCATCACTGGATCCCACTCAATTCGGCAACTATCGGCCAGTTTCCAATCTCCCCTATTTGGGCAAAGTCATGGAACGTGTGGTGGCAACACAACTCCAGGGGTTTGTGGTAGACACTGATTATCTAGATCCGGCACAGTCTGGCTTTAGGCCGGGACATGGAACTGAGACAGCCTTGGTCACCTTGGTAAATTATCTTCCCCGGGAACTGGACAGGGGGAGTGTGTCCCTGTTAGTTCTGCTGGACCTCTCAGTGGCCTTCGATACCATCGATCACGGTATGCTTCTGGGGCACCTCATGGATATGGGGCTCAGGGGCACTGCTCTGCAGTGGCTCCGATCCTTCCTTGAGGGATGGTCCCAGAAGGTGTTACTGGGTGAACGTTGTTATGTGGAGTCCCACAGGGCTCAATCCTGTCCCCGATGTTATTTAACATCTACATGAAGCTGCTGGGGGAGATCATTTGGAGTTTTGGAATGAGATATTATCTCTAGCAAATGATGTCCAAATCTGTCACTCCTTTCCACCTGTCACCAAGGAGGCTGTCCAGACCTTGAACCGATGCTTGGCTGCTGTGTCGGACTGGATGAGAGCTCACAAATTGAAATTGAATCCAGACAAGACAGAGGTCCTACTGGTCAGTCGTAATGCCGAACAGGGCATAGGGTTACAGCCTGTGTTAGATGGGGTTACACTCCCCCTGAAGACGCAGGTTCGCAGCTTGGGAGTGATCCTGGACTCATCGCTGAGCCTGGAACCCCAGGTCTCGGCGGTGGCCGGGAGAGCTTTTGCACAATTAAAACTTGTGTGCCAGCTGTGCCCATACCTTGAGAAGTCGGATCTGGCCATGGTGGTCCACGATCTTGTTACATCCCAATTAGATTACTGCAACACACTCCATGGGGGGTTGCCTTTGAAGACTATTTGGAAACTCCAACTAGTCCAGCGGGAGGCAGCCAGATTGCTCATCGGAGCATCATACAGGGAGCATACCACCACCCTGTTGTGTCAGCTCCACTGGCTGCCGATCCAATTCCGAGCACAATTCAAAGTGCTGGTTTTGACCTACAAAACCCTATACGGTTCTGGCCCAGTGTATCTGTCTGAATGGATCTCCCTCTACGTCCCAGCTCGGAGTCTAAGATCTTCTGGGGAGGCCCTGCTCTCAACCCCGCTTCTATCATAAGTGAGATTGGCGGGGACGAGGAGCAGGGCCTTCTCGATGGTGGCCCCTCACCTGTGGAATTCACTCCCCGGGGAAATTAGATCGGTGACATCCCTCCTTTCCTTTAGGAAAAAAATGAAAACTTGGATTTGGGACCAGGCATTCGGACATTCTGGCAGCTAAAGAAAGGACTTGGACAATGGACAGGAACTGACTAAGCGGAATGGAATTATGGAACTCTGAACACTGAGCATGAGATTATTATTATTATTATTATTATTATTACTTTATTTGTACCCCGCTAGCATCTCCCAAGGGATTCGATGTGGCTTATAACAGGCCGGAGCCCAACACAATACAACAATACGATACATAGCAAATAAAACAGTTAAAGCAGAAAACAATAACAGTAGCAGTACAACAGGACATTATTAAAAACTGAGCCGGCCAGGAGTAGGGTACAGGATTAAAAGTGCTGAAGTGTCGGAGGGATATGGGATTAAAATATAAGTGCAGTGTGCGGTGAGGGTGATCTTAACTCTACTAAAGTGCTTCTGGGCTTTGGTAGTGGGGTTCCTAATCTGAGAAGGCACGTTGGAACAGCCAGGTTTTCAGGTTCTTTCTGAAAACCGCCAAGGTAGGGGCCTGTCTGAGATCTTTCGGGAGGGCATTCCAGAGGCGGGGAGCCACCACAGAGAAGGCCCTGATTGTGTTATGTACCAATTATTTTTAACTTGATAATTGTTTTAATTGTTGTTTTGTATGTATGTATATCTTGTGTAGGCATCAAATTGTGCCTTTTTGTAAGCCGCCCCGAGTCCCCACCCCCACCCCAGGGGGTTGAGAAGGGCGGGGTAGAAGTAACCAAAATAAATAATCAGCGCTCAGTTCGGGGGGGGGGGCAAATAGACGGAGCGCGTAATTGGCTGCTGGGCTGATTCGAAGGTGGAAGTGGTGCCGGCAGAAGCGGAAGTCGTGGCAGTGGAGCCTGGAAAGGAAGATGGTAAGGACCTATGGGCCTGAAAACTGTTGTTTGTTTGTTTGTTTGTTTGTTTGTTTATATCCCGCTTGTTCTCTCCACAAGGAGTCTCTAAGCAGCTTAAATTCAGTGGCCATGGCTCAATGCTATGCAATTCTGGGATTTGCAGCTTGGTGAGGGCATCAAGAGACTGCTCAAGGCCTTGTCAAATGGCTGCCCCCATGATTCCATAGCATTGAACCAAGGCAGTTAAAGTGGACCCATTCTACAGCAGAGATGCATCCCTAAGGTTATCATTTTCCATTGCTGGAATCATAGAAGTCATAGAAATAATAGAAGTTGGGAAGTCAGATTTGGCCACTGTAGTCCATGCTCTCGTTACATCTTGAATAGACTACTGCAACACACTCTACATAGGGTTGCCTTTGAAGACTGATTGGAAGCTTCAAATAGTCCAACAAAGGGTAGCCAGGTTAATAACTGGGGCAGCATGCAGGGATCATATAAGTCCCATGTTATGCCAGCTCTACTGGCTGCCTGTTAGCTACCGGGCACAATTCAAAGTGCTGGCTTTGGCCTATAAAGCCCTAAACAGTCCCGGCCCAATTTACATGTCCAAATGCATCTCCCCCTATGAACCATCATGAAAATTAAGATCCTCGGGGAGGCCCAGCTTTCCGTCCCACCATTGTTCTCACAGGCGTGCTTTGTGGGGACAAGAGACAGGGCCTTCTCGGTGATTGCTTTCCAGCTATAGAACTCCCTTTCTGGTGATATCAGGTCGTCCCCCTCTCTCCTGTCCTTTAGAAGAATGGTAAAAACTTGGCTGTGGGACCAAGCTTTCGGGACAGGGCAATAAAGCAGCAATAGGAAAGATTACCAGTTAGATTTGATGCTGATGACTAGGATGGTTTTAAATGGTGTATTTTAACATTGTGATAAATGTTTGTAATGTTTATGTATGTATATATGAATTTGTATCCCGGCATTGAATGTTTGCCGTAGATATGCTGTGCTCTGCCCTGAGTCTCCTTCAGAGTGAGAAGGGCAGAATATAAATGTTTTAAATAAATAAATAATCATAGAATCCTAGAGTCGGAAGAGACCTGGTGGGCCATCCAATCCAAGCCAATTCTGCCAAGAAGCAGGAAAATCGCATTCAAAGCACACCGACAGATGGCCATCCAGCCTCTGTTTAAAATCCTCCAAAGAACGAGCCTCCATCACAATCTGGGGCAGTGAGAGAGAGTTCCAGCTCTCACGGTCAGGAAGTTCTTCCTCATGTTCAGGTGGAATCTCCTTTCTTTCCTGTAGTTTGAAGCCATTGTTCTGCAGGGCTGCAGAAAACAGGCTTGCCCCCTCCACCCAGGGGCGGTTCTTGCATTACGTTAGGTAAGCGGCTGCTGAATAGTTTTTTTTTTGCCAGAGGCACACCTTTCTCTGCCTCCCTCTCCCTCTTGAAGGCTACACAGAGTCCGCCACCTCCCTTCTGGCTCTGCGCATGCGCCCCACATTTGAACGGTGTTTCCCTCCACTCCCTGCATGCGTACAGGAGGAGGCGAGAGCAGCTGTGTGCGAGGCGCCCTCGTGCCTCCTGCTCCAGCTATTCAAGATCTGGGAGGAGCACAAGGAGCCAGGCCAGTTCTAGTCACCTGCTTACAAGGAAAGGGCCTGAGGCTGCGAGGAATAGTGGGAGTTGGAGTCCAAATCACCCAAGTCCCACTTACTGTTGTTGTTATTATATTCTTATTCTTCTTCTTCTTATTATTATCATTATTATTATTATTATTATTATTATTATTATTATTTTAGTATTATATGGGGCAGAAAGGATGAGGGAACCTGCTATAACTTTGACTTACGTTGTTGTTTGTGGGTTTGTTGTTGTTGTTGTTATATGGGGCAGAAAGTTGTATTGGATCACACATGGGAGACTTCACAAGTGTCTAGGACTGTGTGATGTATAGGTGAATAATGCGTACTGGGGTAAGGTGGCCTTCTGCAGCTGGCAGGCAGATCATGATTTTGTCAGTGCTGATTGTTTTTAAGTGCAGGCTAAGGTCTTTAGGCACTGCACCCAGTGTGCCGATCACCACTGGGACCAATTTGACTGGCTTGTGCCAGAGTCTTTGCAGTTCAATCTTTAAAATCCTCATATTCCAGGTTTTCTGTTTATCCCAGATTATCTGGCAGTGCGGACTCATATAATCCAGTTCAAAGCAGATAACCTGGGATGGGATCTTGGGTTATAAGGACAGTGTAGAAGGGGTCTAGGGGCCCTTCCAGACAGGCCCTATATCCCAAGATCTGATCCCAGGTTTTCTGTTTATCCCAGATTATCTGGCAGTGCAGACTCATATAATCCAGTTCAAAGCAGATAACCTGGGATCGGATCTTGGGTTATAAGGACAGTGTAGAAGGGGTCTAGGGGTCCTTCCAGACAGGCCCTATATTCCAAGATGTGATCCCAGGTTTTCTGTTTATCCCAGATTATCTGGCAGTGTGGACTCATATAATCCAGTTCAAAGCAGATAACCTGGGATGGGATCTTGGGTTATAAGGACAGTGTTGAAGGGGTCTAGGGGCCCTTCCAGACAGGCCCTATATCCCAAGATCTGATCCCAGGTTTTCTGTTTATCCCAGATATAATAGTACACGAGTTTTCAAAATTGAAAGCCAGAAAAATATCTTTTAAATTTTAAAAGTGTTCAAGTTTATTTGTGTTAAAGAAAACTGGATGTTAAAGTATCCAGTCAAGTGAAGGGGCCAGATGCTGGCTGTGTTGCCACACCCATTGCAATGGTCCAGCCTGGCATGGCACTTTTGAAGGACAAGAGTTCGCTTTCTTAAAAAGGAGGTGTCTATTCTCCTGGGGCTGCGTTCTCCAAAACAAATCTGATCTACAGACCCAACAAGCATGGGTTTGAGTTCTCTGTTATTAGTAAGACCCTAGTCTGAAAAATCTTTTGAAGAGACAGCATGACCAATAAACCTTTGTGTAGTACTTATAGACCAAGAATAACAACAAAAACTTAAAATTGTTGCTAAGTTTAATAAAATATTTGCATTCTAAAAAAAGTTAATTTGTGTTAATTCTAGGTAATGTAACTATATGAACATAATGTTGTAAGTAAATTTCTGGTTTGTAAGGTAACTCTTTTATTCACCTCTACCTTCTACGTTTTATTTTTCAGTGATTGGTTGGGGGGGGGGCTGCCAAAATAATGTTTGCTTACCTTTGAAAATTACCTAGGGCCGCCTCTGCCTCCACCCTATGACTTCCCCTCACATATTTATACATGGCCATCATGTCTCCTCTCCTGTTCTGAAGGCTAAACATGCCAAGCTCTTTAAGCCACTCCTCATAGGGCTTGTTCTCCACACCCTCGATCATTTTAGTCACCCTCCTCTGGACACATTCCAGAGGAAGCCTTGGTCTTCTAGCAGTTCTGTTTTTAAAGAAGTAATCCTAAACAGGCAGCAATTGCAATAGCTGAATTACATGGAGTGCACTTTCAGCACTTCGCATGACATTCAGCAACAAATACTTTTCTTTGGTTCCAGGATTTTGAAAATGGCAACTTTTATTAGATTGGAGGGCACGTTCAGACTTGAGGAAATACAGATACCTCAGATCTTAAAAGGCAGGCTTGGCCCTGGCCCTGTCAGGGAGGGAGGAGGTGGCTCCTTTACAGGAGGAGAAGGTGGAGGGGGGCATCTGTATGGCTAAGATCATCATGGGGAGCAGGTAGAGCAGGAATCGTAAAATAATAGAGTACAAAAAAACCATATAGGCCATCTAGTCCAAACTCCTGCCATGCAGGAAAAGCACAGTCAAAGTAACCCTGACAGATGGCCATCCAGCCTCTGTTTAAAAGTTTCCATGGAAGGAACTTCCACCACACTTCGAGGCAGAGAGTCACTGTTGAATAGCTTGTAAAGTCAGGAACTTCTTCCTAATGTTCTTCATTCTTGTAATTTGAACCCATTGTTCCCAGTCCTAGTATCCAGGGCAACAGAAAGGAAGTCTGCTCCCTCTTCCTTATGACATCCTTTCACGTATTTATACATGGCTCTCATGTCACCTTTTAACCTTCTCTTCTGCAGGTTAAACAGACCCAATTCTTGATGACGCTCCTCAGAGGGGTTATTCATGGTCTCCAGACCTTTGATCATTTTAGTTGCCCTCTTCTGCTAGACACCTTCCAGCTTAGAGTCAATATCTCTTTTAACCTGTTGTGCACATAATTTGTCAGGTAAAGAGATCTGACCAAAACAGAAGAGAGGGGCACCATGACTTCCCTTAATCTAGATCAGTGGTTCTCAACCTGTGGGTCCCCAGATGTTTTAGCCTTCAACACCTAGAAATCCTAACACCTGGTAAACTCGCTGGGATTTCTGGGAGTTGTAGGCCAAAGCACCTGGGGACCCACAAGTTGAGAACCACTGATCTAGACGTCTTGAGTCTTCCAGGTGGTGGAGGTGCTTGTCGTTGCCGCTCCTGCTGCTGGAGTCAGCCTTGGCGCGCGCCGGGGCCACAATGTTCGAGAGCCTGCGCGAGCGCCTCCTGAGCATCCAGCAGGATTTGACCTCGGGGTTGAAGACTTTGGATGACAAATCAAGAGAAGCCAAAATAAGTAAACAGAAAACTGTACAATGTTTGCCAGAGTTTTCTGCTCTGGTTCTGCTAAGCAGGTATGAAGATAATTGGGCATTTCTTCACAGAGGAGCAAAAGAATCTGTAAAAGCTGGAGAGTTAGTGGACAGCGAAGTTGTGATGCTCTCTGCTCATTGGGAGAAAAAGAGAAGCAGTCTCTTAGACCTCCAGGAACAGCTCCAGTAAATTCCAGTCTTCTTAGCAGATTTGGAATCCACAACAGCTAGCCTAATCCAGTTGGAAGCAAACTTTAAGGAAATGGAAGATCATTTACTATATCTTGAGAAGCTCTGTGGACAGTATGAGTTGGAAAGATACAAACATATGCAAGTACTACAGTTGGAAAAATACAAAAAGACAAAACGGAAAGAACTTGAAGTCTTCAAAGGTGAACTTGATTCAGAACATGCTCAAAAGGTTCTGGATATGGAGCAAACTCAGCAAATGAAGTTGAAAGAGCAGCATAAATTATTTGAAGAAGCTTTCCAGCAGAACATGGAACAGTACCTCTCAACAGGCTATCTGCAAATAGCTGAAATACGAGAGCCAATAGGAAGCATGTCTTCTATGGAAATGAATGTTGACATGTTGGAACAAATGGATCTCGTGGATATGTCTGACCAAGAGGCCTTAGATGTATTTCTCAATTCAGGAGGAGAGGACAGCGCTATGCCATCTCCAGTGTTAGGATCAGACTCCAGCAACTGTCAAAATGAAATCAGTCTGAAAGTTCCCCCTCGGTCAGAGTTGAAGGCAAATTTCTCTTCTTTGCCATCCACCTGGACTGATTCTGCCGGCCAAGATACCAGCGAAGGAGAGTTGCCTGTGATCCAGTCAGATGAGGAAGATGTGCAAGTGTACACTGCTCTCGTTGCTGTAAATACAGAAATAAAAGGTGCTTCTGACAATAGTGATGAGAGTGATTCGCAAGTGAATTGAGTGTTATGACAGTGCTCTATTAAAAATTAGGACCCTGGAATGTATGAGTAAAGGAATGATTTGGTTTGTCTGTTCTCACAACGATGTTCTATCATGAAAGAGATTACCTTATACAAAATTTGAGTTGGACAGTCTTGTGAAATTCTAATATATATATATATATTGAAACAGAAACATGATCCAAAAGCCATGTCTGTTTTTTGTAGTTGCAATGTGCATGTCTTAAATGTTGTGGCTAATGTTCTGCCTCCAATAAATGCTTTTACTACTTCAGTGTTAGATACAAATCCCAGTGCAAAAAAGAGCAATTGTATTGGCCTCTACTTCCTTTCTGATTTAACATGTTTTACTCGCCTAAAACAAAACGGGCTGTACTGGGAGATAAATTAGTGATACCTGATATTCTCAGTATATTGGAGAGTTGTCCATGTTGCTGAACATGTCTTTTCTTCTGATCTGAACACTATACTCCTTTGATGCAGCCCAAAACCCATTGGCCTTTTTAGCTGCTGCAGCATTTATTTATTTATTTATTTATTTATTTATTATGTTTATACCCTGATCCTGTCCTCTGGAGGATTAGCTCTCCCTCCTCATTTGGTCCCATCTGCAAACTTGATCAGCATGCCCCCTAAACCTTCATCTGAGTTATTAATAAAGATGTTGAACAAAACTGGGCCCAGGACTGAACACTCTTTATGGCACCCAAATTGTCACTTCTTTCCAGAATGAAGAAGAGAAACCATTGGGGAGAAGCACCCTTTGGGATTGGTTGCTTAGCCAATTACAGGTCCATCTAATAGTAGCATTGCCCAGCCCACATTGGATTAGTTTGCTTGCCAGAAGGTCATGGGGAACACTGTCAAAGTCCTTACTGAAATATTAACTAACTAACACATTGCATTTCAAAAAGACAAAAATAACAGACTACACTTAGGCAGAAAAAAAATCAAATGCAAAGATACAGGATGGATGATGCCTGACTGGACAATGAAGATACATGTGAAAAAGAAATTGAACATGTGCCAAGAGTGTGATGCAGCAACTGAAAAAGCTAATGGGATTTTGGTCTGCATCAAAAGGAGAATAGTGGCTAGACTGAGGGAAGAAGCCATAGTGCCTCTCTATTTGACTTTGGTTAGACCTCTTTACCTGGAATAACACTGTGCCCAATGCTGAGCACTGCGGTTTAAAAGAGTGATTGACTCTAAGCTGGAAGGTGTCCAGAGGAAGAGGGCAACTAAAATTGTCAAAGGTATAGAGACCATGAATAATCCTTCTGAAAAGTATCTTAAAGAAGTGGGTATCTTTAGCCTGCAGAAGAGAAGGCTGAGAGGAGACATTAGAGGAGCCATGTGTAAATATGTGAAAGGGTGTCATAAGGAAGAGGGAGCTGGCTTGTTTTCTGCTGCCCTTCAAACTAGGACTCGGAGCAATGGGTTCAAATTACCGGAAAGGAGAATCCACCTGAACATTAGGAAGAACTTCCTGACTGTAAGAAGAGCTGTTCAGCAGTGGAACTCTCTGCCTCGGAGTCTGGTGGACGCTCCTTCCTTGGAAACTTTTAAACAGAGGCTGAATGGTCATCTGTCAGGGATGCTTTGATTATGCTTTTCCTGCATGGCAGGAGGTTGGACTAGATGGCCCACATGGTCTTTTCCAACTCTATGATTCTATCATTCCATACGAGCAGATTTTTGGATATTGACTTCCATCATAATCTGAGTCTTACAGCAAAGGCAGCTTGTTCCTGTACCATGTCATTCATTCCATAAGAGAAGACTTTTGGATCTTGACTTTCAAAGTCTGACTCTTGCAGCAAAGCTAGCTTGTTTCCCTACCATGCCATTAATTCCATGAGAGCAGACTTTTGGATCTTGACTTCCATAATAATCTGACTCTTGTAGCGAAGACAACTTGTTCCCCTACTGTGTCATTCATTCCATAAGAGAAGACTTTTCGATCTTGGTTTCCATATAATCTGACTCCTGCAGCAAAGGCAACTGGTTCCCCTACCACAACATTAACTCTACGCGAACGTGGAGTCATGGCAGTTTATTATCTCCACATTTTGATGCATCCCACCCAGAGGAGAGCTTTGGTGACTGCAAGATGTAATGTAATATCTCTTTTGGATGGGAGATATATATAAAAACTAGGTGTACCTGCCACGCGTTGCTGTGGCCAACCTTTCCTCCCTTCTTATTTCTTTCTCTCCTTCCCTCCCTCCCTCTTTTTCTTTTCCTTCTTCTTTCTTCCTTCTCTATCTGTTTCTTTCCTCATTTCCTTTGCTCTTTGGTTCCATCCTTCCTTGTCTCTTTCCTTTATTTGTTCCCTCCTTCTTTCTCTCTTTCGTTCTCTTTCTTCCCTCTCTTTTTTTCCTTCTTTCACTTTTTTCCCCTCTCTCCTTCCTTCCTTCTTTACCTTTCTTTCCTTCATTTTCTCCCTCCTTCTCTCATTCCTTCTTTTTTGTGTATATGGTGTATATATGCATATAGGTGTGTATATATATATGTGTGTGTATATGTGTGTTTGTGGATATATGTAGTTTTGCGCATGTGTTGTAACTTTTTTTATTTTATAGTCTCTTTTGCTGCATTTTTCAATGTTTTAATGAGTGGTGGTCACTCATTGGCCTGATAGGTGTACAGTGTCCAAATTTGGTGTGCAGTGGTTTTTTTAGTTATGTTAATCCCACAAACGAACATTAGATTTTTATTTAGAGTGAACATCTTCCGGCTGGCAGCGGATCGGAGAGGTCGCATACCATCAAGCCTCAGCTGATTTATTGAGACAGTTGGGAGATAACACTAACTCTCCCGTGCCTAACTCAAATCTGTTATTTAAACAGACTGTGAGGAGATAACTGGAATCACAAAAGCTAGCAGTTTAAGAAACGGAGGATTTTTCTTCGTCAATTTTAAACAGCAGCTAGGTTCCAAAGGAGCTCCTGTCTCACTTTCTCTCCAGCAGAGTTGGCTGCCAGTTTTGTTTCTACAGTAAGGACACTTTTTGTTTATTTCTCTTCTTTGCTCTCCTCAAAGAAATTTAAAGTGCACCACCACCATCATCATCATCATCATCATCACTTCATTTCTTAATTAGTCACTCTCCACCAAGGTGGTCCGAGCGACTTACAATTTAAAACAGCTTATACACAATATAAAACATTCAATATAAAAACATTTAACATAAAAACATTCGACATAAAAACATTCAACATAAAAATATTCAGCAGTGACTATGGCAAAATTTGATCTGGTTACTTAAATGCACAACCAAACAACCAAGTCTTAAGCGCCTTTGCAAAAGGTCGCAACTCCGACATTTCTCTAATATATGGAGGTAATGAGTTCCATAGAATTGGAGCATAGATCGAAAAAGCTCTACACCTTGTAGCTTCCAAATGTGCCTTCCTAGGACCTGGTATGTATAGGAGATTTTTCTGGGTGGATCGAGGTGACCACTGATGGGGAAAAGGAATGAGGTGGTCCCTAAGATATAAAGGTCCTTGGCCATTTTGAGTTCTAAATGTCAGAATCAGTATCTTGTAAGAGATCCGATGTTCTATTGGTAGTCAATGCAGTTGTTGAAGAATCGGTGTAATATGGGATCTTATAGATGATCCCGCTAGCAGCCTGGCCGCCGCATTTTGGACCATCCGAATCTTCTGGGTTGTTGACTTCGGAAGGCCAGCATATAAGGCGTTGCAATAGTCCAACTTAGTGGTGACTGTTGCATGGATTACCGTTGCCAATGCTTCTACCGAAAGGTAGGATGCCAATTTCTTTGCCTTGCGAAGATGAAAAAAGGCCTGCTTACTTATGGCAGTGATCTGGGCCTCCATCGTCAGCTATGAGTCCAACACAACCCCAAGGCTTTTAACAGTGGCAGACGGAACCAGAGCTTCCCCATCGAAATCAGGCAGAGACTGGGTTAATTCTGCCGGCTGGCCGGGCCAGAGTATCTCAGTTTTTGTAGGATTGACTTTTAGTCTGCTTGCTCGTAGCCAACTCATCACTGCTTCCAAACACAGCTTAAAATTCTCAGGAATCACAGTTGCTCCAGGTTTGAGATGCAAGAGTAGCATCTGCATACTGGTAGCACTATGCCAAAGCTCCACACCAGTCCAGCAAGTGGTCAGACATAGATGTTAAATAACAGGGGTGAGAGGATAGCACCCTGGGAAACTCCACAGCAAAGGCAGGAGCTTTCAGAGCTTTGGCCTGACCACTCCACCCTTTGTCTCCGGTCCCGAAGGAATGAATTGAACCATTTGAGGGCTAAACCTCGTACACCAGACATAGCTAATTGATGAATCAGCAAGTCATGGTCCACGGTGTCAAGTGCAGCTGTGAGGTCCAAGAGTACCAATAACACCACTCAAAGAGGATCTGTTTGCATTCATACCCTGGGCTAGAGAAAGATAGACTGTTTGATTCCCTCTATTGGCTGATGAGAAGAAGTTTAATTGTCTGGATTCATATTGCATACTTTAATCTCAGCCCATCCAAAAGACAGAAAAGGACTCAAACTCAATCAGTGCTATGTTAAGTGGGACCCTATTATGAATTAATTAAAACTCTAAAGAAAAGTGCTATTTTGTCTTGCTAATGAACTTTAAGTTGGAATAAGAGAACTTTGCATGATTAAAGGATAAAACTCACACTTCCTCCCCCCCCCCCTCAACTTCAGTACAGCTTTTTCCTCATTGTTGTGGCTAAGCATGTCCTTGAAAGATAAAGCAGCTGCTCAGCATCAAAAAGTCAAATGGAGAAAAAAGGCCAATCACTCCGCCTGTCTGGGCTGAATGCCAAAGGGCTGATGCCACAGTGGTGGGTGGAGCTGAAAAGCAAAAAAAGCCAAATGCCAACACTCCCTCTAGTGGCTTCCCTGAGCAAATACTTCTGGAAATTAGATCTATGATCCAGGGTTTACAAGGAAGCATGGATTCACTAAAGGAAGATGTCAAGAAAATTACAGAAAGACAAGATGCCATCGAAAATAAAGTAACAAAACTTGAGACAGAAGGCAAATCCCTGAAAAAAAGGCAGAGGGACACAGTGATCAGATAAGAGACACACGAGAGAAACAACAGACATTACAAGATCAGATGGATTTACTGGAACTAAAGGTTAATGAATGTTCAATTAGAATTAGAGGCCTGCTGGAGGGAGTTGAGAAAGGAGATTTGAAATCCTATCTGATTTAGACCATCACAACACTTCTGGAGGAAAAAGATACAGATGTGGTGTAAGCAATGGTGTCAGCAGCCTATAGGGTCAACACATCCTTCGCAAGAATTAAGAAAGTGCCTAGAGACTGTATCCTCCAGCTAATTTCTAAATCCTTCAAAGAGCTCATTATAAGTAAACAATATGAAGCTCCAATAATGGTGGAAGGTCGCAAACTCCTGTTTCTCAAGGAGATCCCAACGAAGCTGCTAAGAAAAAGAAAAGAATTTGCCTTTTTAGTTATAAAACTGAAGAAGAAAGGCATTGTCTTCCGATGGCAGTTTCCCCAGGGTTTGTCATTCTACTACAAATCTAAAAGACACATAATTTCAGACTTACCAAAAGCAGAACAATTCCTACGTAAATATAAGAGGGATTTTGAGGAGGTCACCGATCGAGAGGAGATACGCCCACAAAGAAAGGGGATGCAGAAGGACCAGCAATCTTTAGCTGTGCCCCAGAGCCAACAAGCAGGAGGGGAAGAACAGAGTAGCCAGAAGGAGGCAGACGACAACGACGACAATGATGATGAAGAAGAAGAAGAAGAAGAATCGAGACTGCTATGAGACTGTGTAATGTTTTGGGGGGTATATAACAATGGGTAACAAGATGTGGGGAGAATTTGTGGTTTGAGGAGGGGGGAGGGAGAAGGAGGAGAGGGTTAATAGATGAAATCACAGGGGTTAAAAATTATTTCTATGAATGTGAACGGCTTGAACAACTGCATAAAGAGGAAAAGGGTTTTTCACTTCATACATAAAAATAAGGTGGACATAACTTGCATTCAAGAATCCCATTTTGTATCAAAAGCTAAACACTTATTAGTCCAAGATAAATTGGGACAGTTATTTATGGCATGCAATGTTAAGAAAACCAATGGGGCATTGTTCTATATAAATAAGGATCTAAACCCAGAGAAAATATATGAGTATGAAAAAGGTAGAATATTAATAGTCAAAGTGAGGCTGCAACACAAATATGTTCTTCTAGTAGGGATCTATGCATCCAACACAAATAAAAAATATTTTATAAAAAGTTATCAAATATCTTAGCAGAAGTAGGGGAGAAAGAAATATTATAGCTAGGCCATTTTAATAGGGTAATCGATCCAAAGATAGATAGGAATTTTAAAAGAAAAAAGACTCTAAGGAAGGGAAACTCCCGGGCACCCTACTTGCAGATTTAAAACACTGGGATATATATGACCTATGGAGGATACAAAAGTCAGACAGAAGGGAATATTCATACTATTCTCATAGACATGGATCATCATCCAGAATAGATTACATTTTCACCACTAAAGAATTGGTGGTTAAAACTGAGAAGGTGGAATTCCTTCCCAGAGTGTTTGCAGACCATAACCCGATGCTGTTACAATTAAAAGGGGGAGTTTGGGAAAGGAAGCCCTGGAGACTAAACGATTACATACTGAAAGACCAAAAAATAAGATCAGATTAGGAATACAAAATTACATTAAAGAGAATAGCAAGGAGGACATAGTGGTAAAGACAGTTTGGGACGCAGGAAAAGCGGTGGTAATACGTCTATTAATTTAACAAGATGGTATTTGGTGTAAAAAAAGAAACAATATGCAATTAGAGATGCTCACTAAAATTAGAGAGAAAGAAAAAGAATTAGAGACGTCTAAGGGGGACAAGAAAAAAGCAAAACAAGAGTTAGTCAAAGTTCAGCAGCAATATGAATTATTCTTATCAAATGAATTAGAAAATAAAATTATGTACAATAGGCATATTTTTTTTGAAAATGCAAATAAACCTGGTAGGCTCCTGGCATGGCAAGTGAAAGATCATAGGAAGAGACCACTGATTGCCAAAATAAGGAACAAAGGAGAGACAATTATGAACATAAGAAAAATTCAAAAAGCTTTTGAAGGTTATTATAGAAATCTCTATAAAAATAATCCAATAGATATTAAAACAATAGACCAATACCTAGCTGACATGAAAGTCACCAAGTTCACAGAAGATATGCAATTAGACCTGGATAGACAAATAACATGGGAAGAATTGAATACGTCCATTAAATAAATTAAATAAAGCCCCAGGTCCAGATGGATTCTCCGCTCTGTTTTATAAGGTATATAAAGAAGAATTAGGTCCGTTATTGCTTTCCACAATGAATCAAGTACTTCAAAAAGGAGAGATGCCAGGGTCCTGGGAGGAAGCTACAATAGTTCTCTTACCTAAACAGGACAGAGACTTGGAGCAAATAAAGAATTATAGACCAATTTCATTGGTTAACAACGATTATAAATTATTTGCAGAAATCTTAGCAAACAGGTTGAAACAAATTCTAGCTAAAATAATACATGGGGATCAAGCAGGCTTTCTTCCAGGCAGACATCTAAGTCAAAATGTGAGAATGGTGATAGATATATTAGAGTATGCTGAACAAGACCCAAGCAGAGAGATTGCATTATTATTCTTAGATGCGGAGAAAGCATTTGACAACGTGCAATGGGACTACTTAATTAAAGTATTGGACCATTCTGGAGTGGGTCCGTATTTCAGAAAGGCCATAGGAGCCATTTACTCATGACAAAGGGCTAAACTAAAAATAAATGACCAAATGTCAAATTATATAGAAATTCAAAAAGGAACAAGACAAGGCTGTCCCCTATCACCGCTATTGTTTATTTGGATATCTTGAACGGAAAAATTAGAGAAGCAAGTGACATCAAAGGAGTTAAGGTAAAAGGGTATGAATTTAAAGGGAAAGCATATGCAGATGACGTGGTTTGTTTTTTAACGGTGTTTTTAACAGTGAAGGAGACAATAAACCAAAATGATCTTATTTAATGCATGTATCATTTCATATATCATCAGAATATTAGAAAAATACATATTCCTAATTCTATCTGGAGAGATATGGTCAGTTTCTCTTTAAGACAAGAGAAAAGAGGAGAAAGTGCAACCTATGCGAGAAAGTTGCTGAGTATGCTTCATTACTTTACATAAGAGTTTTTTACAAGACAGGAAATGTTTTGCAGAACTGTGGATCATTAGCTATATCCTGTAGATGTTTATGCAAAAAGGAAACATATCCATGACCCTTGTAACGCTTAACCATGAGAAGGGGCATTCTGGCTGATCATCAGCCACTCTATAAATGCGCCCAGACCGAAGAGGCCAGCACGGCAGTCTGGTTACTTACACGACTCTGTGTGTGTGTGTGCTCGCCTCAAACTATAGTTTGATCAATAAATCTGTATTTGTTTTTAATCAAATTTGGGCTTCTGGTGATTCATAGTGGTAAGGCAGAAGAACCGAAGGAAGAAGAAATGGTCTACTCTGTTTCAATTGGTTCCCTGACTGGGAAACTCCGCTGAGGGTCTGCTGAAATCTTCCAGAAGTTGCCTTTGAGGGCAGAGAGAGGAGTTATCCCTCCCGGGGCGTGGGGGTTTGCACTTGCACTGAGAGGGGCCCCATATACAGACCGGTGGAGTGTGCTCGCTGCGCCCGAGTTTTGCTTGTGATTTTTGGTCTAGGAGTCAAAGCCCCTAAGGAACTGAGTCAAGGGTGAAAAGGGGACTTTAGAAATCTAAGACTCGGCTAGTATAAAAGTAACAGAAGTTCAAAGCCTTTGTACCCTCCTCCGTGAAGGTTTATGCAGACTGGAAGTTTTCCAGCTCGGTGGTTAGTAAAACTTCGCCTGACACTTAGTTTCAAGTGTTCAGGAAGGCTGAGAGTACAAATGAATGGATACGGATACTAAAAATAAACTGCTGATGCTGCTATTTTGATAATTTGATAATGTATTACCTCCATGGAAGTAGAGAGAAGTTAAGGGAGAGAACTCAAAAGTGTGCAATAATTAAAAGTGTATCATTTGTCTGTTGATTTTTAGTAAGAGAGAGTTAGCTATAAGAATAAATGGTCTGTGTTACATGTTAAGAGAGAGTACAATTTGACAGCTGAATTATGGAACAAATGGGAAAGGAAATGGGAGAGGAAGAGAAAAGTGAACTTGCCTTTCCAGGAGTAATGAAAGTGGATGAAAATCACATTCTGATCCCTTATGGACAAAGATTAGCCTTTGAGGCTGCACAGAAAAGAAAACGGAAATTGTCTAAAAATAAGCGTTCCAAGAGGAGGAAGGGAAAAGATGAGATAGGAAATTCAAGAGATGATTTGGTTACAGTTGGAAACTAACCTATGCCCCTGATTAGTTCCCAGAGAAATGCCAAATGAAGTTTGACAGTTTGAGTGTAAATATAAAGAGTGTAAATATAAAGAGAATGATTGGTTTAAGAAATAAAATAGTTATTAAAGGTGTTGTTATTTGTACTTTAGGACAGTTGGGGATTTTGAATGTGTGTGTGAAACAATGGTATAGGCTAGACAAACTAGAGAGGGTTTTGTTGATAGAAGGGAATCTTGGCTGGTGTTCTATAGGGAAGAACAGGGACTTGTGGCTGGTCTGTGTTTTGGAACAAATCTATGTGATAGAATGAGATAGGAGTCCAATAGTATTTTTATAAGGGAAAAGAGAAAAGAGTTCATGGAGAATTTGAAAGCCAATGACGAGGATGAGGTGGTGTTAAAAAGAGAGTGTGTTTATGAGCCAATGGGTCTTTGAGGGTTGGAAAAAGGTTTAGAAAAAGTTTGAATTGACAGGCGTGAGATTGGGAAAAGAGTTTTGAAAGTGGCTAGTCAAGCTTAAGAAATATTACATGCCTTGTGAGAGAAGGCAGATATGAAAATAAAATTAGAGAGGCCGGAGGTCACCCCTGTGGGGCCCGGCTGGAGTGGCGAACCTAAACTAGGTTGAGTGTGGTTTTGTTGTGATAGGAAAAGGTCAAGACTGGATTGTTCAAATAGAGTGAAAATGGATTTTGAGTTCAACAAAGTGATAATATGAAATATGGTTTAATATAGTTTTTGGATGTTACCAAAAAGAATTGGGAAGAAAAAAAATTGTTTAAATGTTGTGGTGATGGGTTAAATAGTAGGGCTGGGTAACCACGGAAAAATTTATTTCTAAACTCGATTCGTTTTTAGGGGGGTTTTGCGTTTCGCTTTTTAAAAGAATTCCGAAATTTTTCTTTAAAAAAGTTCAAAATATACGAAATTTCGTAAATTACGAAACATTTACAAATTGATTACTAATCGATTCGTTAATGGCGGACCTGACTGCGCAATACGCTAAAAAAACTTCCAAATGGGACAGGGGAAACTTCTGAAGCTTCCCTCTCCCTCTGTTGTTGACTGTTGGTGTGATAATTTATTTTTTTATCACTAAGAAAACAAACAACTATAAAACTTGCACCAGACATACGGAAGTAATAACGAAACGATTTCGAAACAATTTTGAAACGATTTCGAAACAATTACGAAACGAATTGAAAAATTCGTTTGGATTTTTAGTTGCTCCTAAATGGTTCAATATCGGTTCGTAAGCTAATTTAAATACGAATCAATAACAAATTTCGAAATTAACGAACGAAATCGCCCAGCCCTAGGCTGGTGGATTAGATGTGTGATCCCCTGGGACTGAAGTAAAGGACCTGCTGCAGTTGCTGATAATATCTTCCAACTTGATGTTGAGCAGTAGATACATCTTACCCGCATAATAAAAAGAGACTACTATCAAAGACTTTGAGACTTTTGGCAGGTGGTGAATTTGAAACTGGATACTTTCTTAAGACTCACACTTAATAAACTTAATAAAGTTAAGGGACTGGCTAAGGGCCACCCTGAAGAGGAGGGCCCCCAGCTTCCTAGAGCAAACCCCCTGAGGCTTGGCCACCGAGGGCCCGCCTTGAAGAGGATACTTCAGGACCGAATGGACCTTTGGTTTTGCGGGCAGGACAGTGTGTAGGTTTTTGTGTGTTTCTTTATTGTCTTGTGGTTACTTTGGATACATTGAGGTGGCAGACATACACTTTATAGGCAAACACATACCCCCAAATATGAAATATATATACTATCTGGTGTGATTGAGCATAGTTACCCCGAGGACAACACAAGGAGGTTGGGAACAAAATGTATTCCATCAAATGGTTAAGAGATCATTTTAAGAAGCACACATACTTTATTGGAGATTATCAATAAATTTAGCACTGTCAGGTTTTAAAATTAATAAAGAGAAATCAGTATTTCTCACTAAGAACTTATCTACAAGCAATATTGCTAAATTGGAGAAACTAACTAATTGTAAGGTAGTGCCAAAAGTAAAATATCTAGGATTATGGCTGCCCAACAAAAATAGTAAACTTTACCAAAATAATTATGACAAAACGTGGAAGGAGATCAAAAGAGACCTCGTAAACTGGCAAAGACTTCAACTTGCCTGGTTAGGGAGGGTAGCGGTTATAAAAATGATGGTATTACCTAAAATGTTGGTTTTGTTTCAAAACTTACCCATTATCAAGGGAGTAAAAGTTTTCAAAAAATGTAAGAGAGATTTGATCAATTTCATTTGGAAAGGCAAAAAAGCCAGAATTGCTTATAGGAACCTTATTGATTGGAAAGACAGAGGGTGCTTGGCTCTGCCAGACCTCAGATACTATTATGAAGCAGCCAACTTTAGTTGGCTAAAGGATTGGATCAAACTGGAAAATAAGGAACTGCTTAATTTAGAAGGACATAATCTAAGATATGGATGGCATGCCTATCTATGGGATGAAAAGGACAGGGTGAATAAACAATACAATAGACATATAATAAGAGCCAGCCTTTTAGCAACGTGGAAAAGGTACAAGAAGGGGATAGAGCCAAAAATCCCCTTATGGCTACGCCCACTGGAAGCTGTGCAGAGATCGACCACACATACTGAATCTAGAACTTATGAAGAATATTTAGTCAAAGAGAAAGGACAATGGACACTTAAAGGTAGAGAAGAATTGGGGATAAAATATTGGTTTTGCTTCTTTCAATTGCATGATAGATTTAGGAAGGACATAAAGGTAGGAATTGCCTCTTAAAATTCAGTTAGAACTTATCTTTGAGAAGGCCTCATATCCAGACTCTATAAATTTATTTTAGAATACAATTTAATAAATAACCAGTAGGCTTGGTTGATCAAGAAAAAATTTGGTTCTAAACTCGTTTCGTTTCTAGGGGGCGCCAGTGCTTCTAATCTGATTGGATTTCTGAAATTTCCATTTTCAAAAATTTGATATTTACGAAATTTCGTTAATATACGAATTGATTCGTTAATAGCGGACACGATTGCGCAATGCGCGAAAAAAAACCTCCAAACAGGACAGGGGGAACTTCTGAAACCTCTCTCCCTCTGTTGTTGACTGTTGGTGTTATAAAAGTAACAACAACTATATATATTATATTATCAAAAAACTGTCTCAAGCCCATCCAAAAACAATCTGAAGTAAGAATGGTCAGCACTTATAGGAATCCAGACTTTAAAACGCTTTAAAACAGCTTGTCTTAACCCAGCTAATTGTCTTCTTGGCCAGCAGCTTAAAACTATTATTATATATTATATTATATTATATTATATTATATTATATTATATTATAATATTACATTACATTACATTACATTACATTACAGTACAGTACAATACAATACAATACAAAATATAATATAATATAATATAATATAATATAATATAATATAATATAATATAATGCAGGGATCCTCAAACTAAGGCCCGAGGGCCGAATGCGGCCCTCCAAAGTCATTTACCTGGCTCTCACTCAAGGTCAACCTAAGTCTGAAATGACTTGAAAGCACACAACAACAATGACAATCCTATTTCATCAGCCAAAAGCAGACCCACACTTCCCATTGAAAAACTAATAAGTTTATATTTGTTAAAATTGTTCTTCATTTTAATTGTTGTATTGTTTTTAAGTGGTTTTTTGCACTGCAAATAAGATATGTGCAGTGTGCATATGAATTCATTCATGTTTTTTTTTTCAAATTATAATCCGGCCCTCCAACAGTTTGAGGGACTGTGGCCTGGCCCTCTGTTTAAAAAGTTTGAGGACCCCTAATACATTAGTATTATATTATGTTGTTGTTCATTCGTTTAGTCGTCTCCGACTCTTCGTGACCTCATGGACCAGCCCATGCCAGAGCTCCCTGTCGGCCATCACCACCCCGAGTTCCTTCAAGGTCAGTCCAGTCACTTCAAGGATGCCATCCATCTTGCCCTTGGTCAGCCCCTCTTCCTTTTGCCTTCCACTTCCCCCAGCATAATTGTTTTCTCCAAGCTTTCCTGTCTCCTCATGATGTGTCCAAAGTACTTCAACTTTGTCTCTAGTATCTTTCCCTCCAATGAGCAGTCAGGCTTTGTTTTCTGGAGGATGGACTGGTTGGATCTTCTCGCAGTCCAAGGCACTCTCAGAACTTTCCCCAACACCACAGTTCAAAAGCATCTATCTTCCTTCCTTCAACCTTCCCTAAGGTCCAGATCTCACATCTGTAGATTACTACAGGGAATACCATGCCTTTGACTATGCAGATCTTTGTTGCCAGTGTGATGTCTCTACTCTTTACTATTTTATCAAGATTGGACATTGCTCTCCTCCCAAGAAGTAAGCGTCTTCTGATTTCCTGGCCACAGTCTGCATCTGCAGTAATCTTTGCACCTAGAAATACAAAGTCTGTCACGGCCTCCACGTTTTCTCCCTCTATTTTCCAGTTGTCAATCATTCTTGTTGCCATAATCTTGCGGTTTTTTTATGTTTAGCTGCAACCCAGCTTTTGCACTTTCTTCTTTCACCTTGATTAGAAGGCTCCTCAGCTCCTCCTCACTTTCGGCCATCAGAGTGGTGTCATCTGCATATCTGAGCTTGTTAATATTTCTTCCAGCAATTTTCACCCCAGCTTTGCATTCATCAAGCCCCGCACATCGCATGATGTGTTCTCCATACAAGTTAAAAAGATTGGGTGAGAGTATGCAGCTTTGCCGTACGCCTTTCCCAATCTTGAACTAGTCTGTTGTTCCGTGGTCAGTTCTTACAGTTTATTATATTATATTATATTATATTATATTATATTATATTACTAGCTTGGGGACCCAGCGTTGCCCGGGTTATTTGATAAAGGCATTGTGTGTCAAGGTTGGTCTTTATCAGTTATTTATGTGGCTCGCAGTGCTCTCAGGGGGTTAGTGAAGGCACTGCGAGTCCCATCGTCCATGGTCCATCCTCCTCCAAACTGCACCAGGATGTAAAGTGGGTCATGGTGACTCTGTGTGCCAAGTTTGATCTTGATCATTCATTGGAGGAGGTTTGCAGTGGTCTCGGGAAGTGAGTGAAGGTACTTCAAGTCCCATCATCTATGCTTTCTCTGCCCTCCTCCAAACTGCACCAGGATGTAGAGTGGGTCATGGGGACTCTGTATGCAAAGTTTCGTCTTGATCATTCATTGGAGGAGGTTCACAGTGGTCTCGGGAAGTGAGTGAAGGTACTTCAAGTCCCATCATCTATGCTCTCTCTGCCCTCCTCCAAACTGCACCAGGATGTAGAGTGGGTCATGGGGACTCTGTATGCAAAGTTTTGTCTTGATCAGTCATTGAATGAGGGTCACAGCGGTCTCTGGAAGTGAGTAAAGTTATATTAAGTCCCATCATCTGTGGCCCAACCTCCTCCTCCTCCAAACTGCACCAGGTTGTAGGGTGGGTCATGGGTGCTATGTGTGCCAAAATTGGACTTGACCAGTCATTGGATTAGGGTCGCAGAGATCTCGGGAAGTGAGTGGAGGTACTTCAAGTCCCATCATCCATGGTCCGTCCTCCTTGAAACTGCACCAGGATGTAGAATGGGTCATGGAGGCTCTGTGTGCCAAAATTGGTCTTGATCAATCATTGGATGAGGTTCGCAGTGGTCTTGGGAAGTGAGTGAAGGTACTTCAAGTCCCATCATCCATGGTCTGCCCTCCTCCAAACAGCACCAGGATGTAGAGTGGGTCATGGGGACTCTGTATGCCAAGTTTGATCAGTCATTGAATGAGGGTCACAGTGGTCTCAGGAAGTGAGTGAAGTTTCTTCAAGTCCCATCATCTGTGGTGCATCCTCCTCCAAACTGCACCAGGTTGTAGAGTGGGTCATGGGGGCTTTATGTGCCAAGTTTGGTCTTGATCAGTCATTGGATGAGAGTTGTAGTGGTCTCGGGAAATGAGTTGAGGTACTTCAAGTCCCATCATTCATGGTCCATCCTCCTCCAAGCTGCAGTAGGATGTAGAATGGGTCATGGGTGCTCTATGTGCCAAGTTTGTACTTTCTTGGTCATTTTTGGGAGCCTCAGTGGTCTCTGGGAACCAAAGTGTTGGAAAGTACTACAAGTCCCATCATACATTGTCCGCCCTCTCCCAAACCTCACCAGGATGTAAAAGGGGTCATGGGGGTTATGTGTGCCAAGTTTGGTCTTGTTCAGCCATTGGATGAGGATTGCGGCGGTCTCAGAAAGCGAGTGGAGGTACTTCAAGTCCCATCATCCATGGTCTGCCCTCCTCCAAACCACAGTAGGATGTAGAGTGTGTCATGGGAGCTCAGTGTGCGAAGTTTGGTCTTTATCGGCCCTTGTTGGGGGCCACAGTGTTCCCTGGGAACCACACTGTTTGAAAGTACTGCAGATCCCATAATCCATTGTCCACCTCCCCCATAATCCATTGTCCACCTGCACCAGGACGTAAAGGGGTTCATGGGGGTTATGTGTGCCAAATTTGGTCCAGGTGCGTCACCCGTGTTGGTCACAGTTGCCTGTGAAAGTGGCAGCCAATCAGAAAGCTGCCACATACACTTCCGCCCTACTTCCTCCCTCGGCATACAAACAAACACTCTCTTTTATTATATACTAGCTTGGGGATCCGGCGCTGCCCGGGTTATTTGAGAAAGGAATTGTGTATCAAGGTTGGTCTTTATCAGTTATTTATATGACTCACAGTTGTCTCAGGAAGTTACTGAAGTTACTGTGAGTCCCATTATCTGTGGTCCATCCTCATCCAAACTGCTCCAGTTCGGTCTGTATTGGTAATTTTCTGACCCAGCCCCTGGCCTTTTCCTTTCCTCTCTTTGTCATCTCGGAATCTTGGAATGGAGGCTGGCCAATCAGAGACCATATGCAAATTTCCCTCTGTCATGTCCCCGTTTCTCTCATTAACCATCTTCGCCACCAGGGGGTCCTGTTGAGGTTGGCCTATCAGAGACCATATGCAAATAGTAGGGCTGGGTGGTTTCGTTTCGTTAATTCGTAATTCGTTAATAATTCGTTAATTTTTTCAATTACAAAACGATAACGAACCATTCTGGAGCAATTATTAAAAAAAAACGAATTTTCAAAAACGTTTTGTAAATGCTTCGTATTTCGATATTGTATTCATTTCGTTATTGTTTTGAGGTCGTTTCATTATTATTTCCGCATGTCTGGGCCAGTTTTATGGTTTAATTAGTGAAAAAAAATTATAATATCACACCAACAGTCAACAACAGAGGGAGAGGGAAGCTTCAGAAGGTTTTGGAGGTTTTTTAGCGTATTTCGCGGTCGCGTCCGCCATTAACGAATCGATTCATTATTGTTTCGGAAATCGATTCGTTAATTTTTTACCATTTACGAAATTTCGTAAATATCAAACTTTTTAAAAGGAAAATTTTGTAATTATTTTAAATATCGAAACAAAAAAATCACCCAAATACAAATCGATTTTAGAAACAAATTTTTCCGTTGTTACCCAAGCCTAGCAAATAGCACCACAGTGGCAGCCAATCAGAAAGCTGCCACATACACTTCTGCCCTCCGCACTTCCCTCCTCTGTCCGTCGCATACAAACTTTGACTTTTATTATATACTAGCTTGGGGACCCGGCGCTGCCCGGGTTATTTGAGAAAGGAATTGTGTATCAAGGTTGGTCTTTATCAGTTATTTATATGACTCGCAGTGGTCTCAGGAAGTTAGTGAAGGTACTTCGAATCCAATCATCTGTGGTCCATCCTCCTCCAAATTGCACCAGAATGGAGAGTGGAGGGGCTCTGTGGGGGCTCTGTGCACCAAGTATTGTTCTTGATCATTCATTGGATGAGGGTCACAGTGGTCTCAGAAAGTGAGTTTAGGTACTGCAAGTCCCATCATCCATAGTATGTTCTCCCTCATCATCCATAGTCTCCCACAAACATCACCAGAATGTTGAGTTAGCCAAGGGGGCTCTCTGTGCCAAGTTAGGTCTTTCTTGGTATTTGGATAAGTGTCGCTGTGGTTTCAGGAAGTGAGTGAAGGTACTGGAAGTCCCATCATCCGTCCTCCTCCAAACAGCATCGGGATGTAGTGTGGGTCATGGGGGCTCTGTGTGCCAAGTTTGGTCTTGATTGGACATTAGGTGAGGGTTGCAGTCTTGGGAAGGGAGTAGAAGTACTTGAAATCCCATCATCCATGGTCTGTCCTCATCAAAAGTGCACCAGGATGTAGAGTGGGTCATGGGGACTCTGTGTGCCAAGTTTGGTCTTGATTAGTCATTGGCAAGGGGCTCAGTGGTCTCAGGAAGTGAGTGAAGTGACTGCAAGTCCCATCATCCATTGTCAAATTCTTCCAAACCGCACCAGGATGTAGAGTGGGTCATGCGGGCTCTCTGTGTAAATTGTGGTCCTGATTCATCATTGTTGGCAGTTGTAATGGTCTTAGGAAAGGAGTGCAGTTATTGCAGGTCCCATCGTCCATGGTGCATCCTCCTCCAAACTGCACCAGGATGTAGAGTGCATCATGGAGACTCAGTGTGCCAAGTTTGATCTTTATCAGTAATTGCATGAGGGTTGCAGTGGTTTCAAGAATTGAGCAAAGATACTGCAAGTCCCATAATCCATGGTCCATCCCCCGCCAAACCACACCAGGACGTAAAGTGGGTCATGAGAGGTGTATGTGCCAAGTTTGGTCCTGATCAGTCATTGGATGAGATTAACAGCGGTCTCAGAATGTGAGTGATAGTACTGCAAGTCCCATCATCCATGGTTCATCCTCCTCCAAACTGCAGTAGGATGTCGAGTGGGTCATGGGGGCTTTGTTGCCAAGTCTGGTCTGTATTGGTAATTGTCTGACTCAGCCCCTGGCCTTTTCCTTTCCTCTCTTTGTCATCTTGGAATCTTGGAATTGAGGCTGGCCAATCAGAGACCATATGCAAATTTCCTTCTCATGTCCCCGTTTCTGCCATGAACTCTTTTCTCCACCAGGGGCTCCTATTGAAGCTGGCCAATCAGAGACCATATGCAAATAGCACCACTGCAGCAGCCAATCAAAACGCTGGCACATACTCCTCCCGCCACACTTTTGTCCTCCGCATACAAGTTTTGACTTTTATTATATACACTAGCTTGGGGACCCGGCGTTGCCCGGGTTATTAGAGAAAGTGGGTAATGGTGGTTCTGTATGCCAAGTTTGGTCTTTATTGGTCTTTGGATAACGGCTGCATTATTTTCAGGAAGTGAGTGAAGGTACTTGAAGTCCCATCATCCATGGGCCATCCTCCTACAAACAGCAGCAGGATATAGAGTGGGTCATGGGGGCTCTGTGTGCCAAGTTTGGTCTTTATCAGTCATTAGATGAGGGTGGCAGTGGTGTCAGTAAGTGAGTGAAGGTAGTGCAAGTCCCATCATCCAAAGTCCATCCCCTTTCAAACTGCAGCAGGATGTAGAGTGGATCATGGGGGCTCTGTGTGCCAAGTGTGGTCTTGATTGGTCATTAGAAGGAGGTTGCAGCAATCTTCGGAAGGGAGTGGAGGTACTTGAAGTCCCATCATCCATGGTCTGTCCTCCTCCAAACTGCATCAGGATGTAGAGTGGGTCATTGGAGCTCCATGTGCCAAGTGTAGTCTTGATTAGTCATTGGCGAGGGTCTCAGTGGTCTCTGGAAGTGAGCAAAGGTACTGCAAGTCCCATCATCCATCTCCAAAGTTTTCCAAACAACACCAGGACGTAACGTGGGTCATGAGAGGTCTATGTGCCAAGTTTGGTCTTGATCCGTCATTGGATGAGGTTAGCAGAGGTCTCAGAATGGAGTGAAGGTACTGGAAGTTCCATCATCCATGGTCCACCCTTCTCCAAAACTGCAGCAGGATGTAGAGTGGGTCATGGGGGCTCTGTGTGGCAACTTTGGTCTTGATTGGTCATTAGATGAGTTTTGCAGCAGTCTTGGGTAGTGGAGGTACTTGAAGTCCCATCATCCATGGTCTGTCGTCCTCCAAACTGCTCCAGGATGTAGAGTGGGTCATTGAAGCTCCATGTGCCAAGTTTAGTCTTGATTAGTCATTGGCGAGGATCTCAATGGTCTCAGGAAGTGAGTGAAGTGACTGCAAGTCCCATCATCCATTGTCAAATTCTTCCAAACCACACCAGGATTTAGAGTGGGTCATGTGGGCTCTCTGTGTAAATTATGGTCCTAATCCATCATTGTTGGCAGTTGAAATGGTCTTAGGAAGGGAGTGCAGGTATTGCAAGTCCCATCATCCATGGTGCACCCTCCTCCGAACCGCACCAGGATGTAGAGTGCATCATAGAGACTCAAGTGTGTCAAGTTTGGTCTTTATCGATAATTGGATGAGGGTTGCAGTGGTCTCAGGAATTGAGCAAAGATACTGCAAGTCCCATAATCCATGGTCCATCCCCGGCCAAAACACACCAGGACATAATGTGGGTCATGAGAGGTCTATGTGCCAAGTTTGGTCCCGATCAGTCATTGGTTGAGGTTAACAGCGGTCTCAGAATGTGACTGATGGCACTGCAAGTCCCATCATCCATGGTTGCAGTAGGATGTCGAGTGGGTCATGGGGGCTCTGTGTGCCAAGTGTGGTCTGTATTGGTAATTTTCTGACTCAGCCCCCTCTGGCCTTTTCCTTTCCTCTCTTTGCCATCTTGGAATCTTGAAATTGAGGCTGGCCAATCAGAGACCATATGCAAATTTCCTTCTGTCATGTCCCCGTTTCTGTCATGAACCCTTTTCTCCACCAGGGGCTCCTGTTGAAGCAGGCCAATCAGGGACCATATGCAAATAGCACCACAGTGGCAGCCAATCAGAATCTTGGAACTTTCAGGCTGGCCAATCCGAAAGCCGGCACATACACCGCCACACATCCGCCGCATACAAGTTTTGACTTTTATTATATATATAGATAGATAGATATAGATATAGATATAGATATATAGATATTATATTATATTATATTATATTATACTATATTATATATATTATATTATATTATATTATATCCATCAAAAACAATCCGGAGTAAGAATGGTCAGCACTTACAGGAATCCAGTCTTTAAAACGGCTTGTCTTAACCCAGTTAATTGTCTTCCTGGCCAGCAGCTTAAAACTATTATTCCTATATATTATATATTATACTAGCTGTCCCCTGCCACGCGTTGCTGTGGCCCAGTCTGTTGATCTGGAAAATAAAGTAATGAGAATGTGTTGGTTTCTAATATATGTAATTTTTTATGCTTGTGGGAAAACAGTATTTCTTGCTGTTTCTTTGTCAGTGTTGATTTGGAGAGTGTCTGGTTCGCCCACCCTGGAACATGCAAGATATCATTGTCCTTCTTTAAGGGTCCCTTTCAAATCTATGATACTATATCTCTCTGTGTGTGAATCATATCTATTTATTAGGGCTGGGCGGTTTTGTTTCGTTAATTCGTAATTCGTTAATAATTCGTTATTTTTTTTCAATTACAAAACGATAACGAACCATTCTGGAGCAATTTAAAAAAAACCGAATTTTTAAATACGTTTTGTAAATGCTTCGTATTTCGTTATTGTATTCGTTTCGTTATTGTTCTGAGGTTGTTTCGTTATTATTTCCGCATGTCTGGGGTAAGTTTTTTGTTTAATTAGTGAAAAAAAATTAATATCACACCAACAGTCAACAACAGAGGGAGAGGGAAGCTTCAGAAGTTTTTGGAGGTTTTTTAGCGTATTTCGCGGTCGCGTCCGCCATTAACGAATCGATTCGTTATTGTTTCAGAAATCGATTCGTTAATGTTTTGTAATTTTTTTCACATTTACGAAATTCCGTAAATACCAAACTTTTTTAAGGGAAAATTTTGTAATTATTTTAAATATCGAAACAAAAAAAAACCCCAAATACAAATCGATTTTAGAAACAAATTTTTCCGTTGTTACCCAGGCCTACTATTTATATCTATGGCTGGATGGCTCTTTGTCAGGAGGGCTTTGATTTCGTTTTCTTGCCCTGGTGAAGGAAGTTGGACTGGATAGCCTTGAGTATTTTCTGTTGGTCATGGGGGTTCTGTGTGGGAAGTTTGGCCCAATTCTGTCGGTGGGGTTCAGAACACTTTGATTGTAGGTGAACTATAAATCCCAGTAACTACAACTCCCAAATGTCAAGGTCTATTTCTCCCAAACTCCATCTGTGTTCATATCTGGGCATATGGAATATTGGTGCCAAGTTTGGTCCAGACCCATCATTGTTTGAGTCCATGGTAGTCTCTGGATGCAGGTGAACTACAACTCCCAAACTCAAGGTCAATGCTCACTGAACCCTTCTAGTGTTTTCTGTTGGTCATGGGAGTCCTGTATGCCCTGGCTGGTTCAATTCTATCATGCTATTTGATTGTAAGTGAACTATAAATCCCAGCAACTACAACTCCCTATCTATCTATAGGCTTGGGCGATCAAGAAAAAAATTGGTTCTAAACTCACTTCGTTTCTAGGGGGCGCTAGCGTTTCGAATTTCAGAGAACTTCCGAAATTTATGATTTCAAAATTTTGAAATTTCTGAAATTTTGTTAATTACGAATCGATTTGTTAATGGCGGACATGATTGCACAATACGCGAAAAAAACCTCCAAACGGGACAGGGGGAACTTCTGAAGCTTCCCTCTCCCTCTGCTGTTGACTGTTGGTGATAAAACTAACTAACCAAAACCAAACTCCAGTCTTTAAAATGCTTTGAAACGGCTTGTCTAAACCCAGCTAAACGTCTTCTTCCTGGCCCAACAGTTTAAAACTATTATTATTATTATTATTATTATTATTATTATTATTAAGAATGGATGGCCATCTGTCAGGGGTGCTTTAATTTGATATTCCCAGCATGAAGGCAGAAGGGTGTTTGTTGTTGTTGTTGTTGTTGTTGTTGTTAAGAATGAGATGTGTGGTCCATCCAAAACAGATCCGAAGTCAGAATGGAGGAGTCAGCACTCACACGAATCCAGTCTTTAAAACGCTTTAAAATGGCTTGTCTAAACCCAGCTAAACGTCTTCTTCCTGGCCCAACAGTTTAAAACTATTATATCCCAAGATCTGATCCAGGTTATTTGCTTTGAACTGGATTACATGAGTCCGCACTTCCAGATAACCTGGGATAAACAGAAAACCTGGGATCAGATTGTGAGATATAGGGCCTGTCTGGAAGGGCCCCTAGACCTCTTCTACACTGTCCTCATATCCCAAGATCCGATCCAGGTTATCTGCTTTGAACTGGATTATATGAGTCCGCAATGCCAGACAATCTGGGATAAACAGAAAACCTGGGATCAGACCTTGGGATATAGGGCCTGTCTGGAAAGGTCCCTAGACCCCTTCTACACTGTCCTTATATCCCAATAACAACAACAACAACAACAACAAACGCCCTTCTGCCTTCATACTGGGAATATCAAATTAAAGCACCCCTGACAGATGGCCATCCATTCTTAATAATAATAATAATAATAATAATAATAATAGTTTTAAACTTTGGACCAGGAAGAAGATGTTTAGTTGGGTTTAGACAAGCCATTTTAAAGCGTTTTAAAGACTGGATTCGTGTGAGTGCTAACTCCTCCATTCTGACTCTGGATTGGTTTTGGATGGAACACACATCTCATTCTTAATAACAATAACAACAACAACAACAAACCACCTTTTTCTTTCATGCTGGGAATATCAAATTAAAGCACCCCGACAGATGGCCATCCATTCTTAATAATAATAATAATAATAATAATAATAATAATAATAATAGTTTTAACCCCTGCCCAGGAAGGCAGGAGGTTAGGCAGGCAACAAGCAGGTCTCTGTGAATGCTGCACTGCTGTGTCCTCTTTGCCCAATGCAGGCCAGAGTGAGGAACGAGGTGAGGTGACCGTCAGGAGGAGAGGGGAAATTGATCCGCTTAAGTGGAGGCCAGGGACCCGGAAGTGGGGTAAATGCCGACCGCTTGCAACCAGGGAGAGGGAAGGGAAAACTGTGAGTTTTTAAAACTTGCACCAGACATCCAAAATAACTACGAAAAATGGGGAAATTGTTTCAATTCTTAATTACTCCTCACACTATTCCTGCATGGCTCGATATTGGATCGTAAGCTAATTTAAATACGAATTAACAACGAGTAACGAAAATAACGATCTGAATCGCCCAAGCCTACTATCTATCTATCTATCTATCTATCTATATCTGTGGCTGGATGGCTCTTTATCGGGAGGACTTTGATTATGTTTTCATGTCCTGATGAAGGGAGTTCGATTGGATGGCCTTAAGTATTTTCTGTTGGTCATGGGGGTTCTGTGTGGGAAGTTTGCCCCAATTCTGTTGTTTGTGGGGTTCAGAATGCTCTTTGATTGTAAGTGAACTGTGAATCCCAGTGATTACAACTCCCAAATGTCAAGGTCTATTTTCCCCAAACTCCATCTGTGTAAATATTTGTGTCAAGTTTGGTCCAGATCCATCATTGTTTGAGTCTACAGTGCTCTCTGGATGTAGGTGTACTACAACTCTCAGACTCAAGGTCAATACTCACCAAACCCTTCTAGTATTTTCTGTTTCTGAGGGAAGGAAGCGGGAGATGGAAGGAAGGAAGGATGGAAATGAGGGGAAGGGGTGTAAATAGCAAGGAAGGAAGGAAGGAAAGAAGGGAGGAAAGAATAAAAGTGGGAAGGGGAAGGGAAGGTGTAGGAAGGAAGGAAGGAAGGAAGGAAGGAAGGAAGGAAGGAAGGAGAAGTTGAGAAGGTATATGAAATAAGAAAGGAAGAAAAGAAAGAAGAAAGGGAGAGAAGGAGGATGGAAAAGAAGGGAGAAAGGAAGGAAGAAGAAAGGAGGGAAAGGAAGGTGTATGAAGGAAGTAAGGAAGGAGAAGTTGAGAAGGTATATGAAAGAAGAAAGGAAGGGAAGAAAGAAGAAAGGGGGAGAAGGAGGATGGAAAAGACCAGAGAAAGGAAAGAAGGAAAGAAATTAAGGAAGGAAGGAAGGAAGGGAAGGTGTATGAAGGAAGGAAGGAGAAGTTGAGAAGGTATATGAAAGAAGAAAGGTAGGAAAGAAAGAACACAGAGAGAGAAGGAGGATGGGAAAGAAGGGAGAAAGGAAGGAAGGAGGAAAGGAAAGAAAGATAGAAAAAAGAAGAAAGGGAAGGGGAAGGGAAGGTGTCAAAAGGAAGGAAGGCAGGCAGGCAGGCAGGCAGGCAGGCAGGCAGGAAGGAAGGAAGGAAGGAAGGAAGGAAGGAAAATTTGGGAAGGGGAAGAGAGGGAAAAAGCGAAGGAAGAAGAGAAAGGGAGGGAAGAAAAGAAAGAAACAAAAGGAAGTCTGGAAGTCAAGAGCGAAGGAAGGAAGAGATAGAGAGGGAAGAAAGGAGAGAAAAAGGAAGAAAAATAAAAAGGGAGGAGGAAGGGAAGAGGAAGAGAAGGAAGGAGGAGAGAAGGAAAGGAAAAAGGGAAGGGAGGAAAGATGGAGCAAAGGAAGAAGAGAAAGAAGGAGAGAAAGAGAGAGGGAAGGAAAGAAATAAAGAGAAGGAAGGATGGGAGCAAAAGGTTAAGGGAGGAAGTAAACAGGTAAAGAAGGAAGAAAGGAAAGAAGAAAAGGAAATGAAGGAAGGAGAGAAAGAAGGAGAGAAAGAGGGAGAGAAGGTTGGCCACAGCAATGCGTGGCGGGTAAAGCTAGTTATATTATATTACTAGCCTGGGGACCCGGCGTTGCCCGGGTTATTAGAGAAAGTGGGTAATGGTGGTTCTGTATGCCAAGTTTGGTCTTTATTGGTCTTTGGATAACGGCTGCATTATTTTCAGGAAGTGATGAAGTCCTATCATCCATGGCCCATCCTCCTACAAACAGCAGCAGGATATAGAGTGGGTCATGGGGGCTCTGTGTGCCAAGTTTGGTCTTTATCAGTCATTAGATGAGGGTGGCAGTGGTGTCAGTAAGTGAGCGAAGGTACTGCAAGTCCCATCATCCAAAGTCCATCCCCTTTCAAACTGCAGCAGGATGTAGAGTGGATCATGGGGGCTTTGTGCGCCAAGTGTGGTCTTGATTGGTCATTAGAAGAGGGTTGCAGTGGTATGAAGAATTGAGCAATGGTACTGCAAGTCCCATAATCCACGGTCCATCCCCAGCCAAACCACACCAGGACGTAAAGTGGGTCATGAGAGGTCTATGTGCGAAGTTTGGTCCTGATCAGTCATTGGATAAGGTTAACAGCGGTCTCAGAATGTGAGTGGTGGTACTGCAAGTCCCATCATCCAAGGTTCATACTCCTCCAAACTGCAGTAGGATATAGAGTGGGTGATGGGGGCTCTGTGTGCCAAGTTTCATCTGTATTGGTAGTGTTCTGACCCATCCCCCGGCCTTTCCTTTCCTCTCTTTGTCATCTCGGAATCTTGGATTTGAGGCTGGCCAATCAGAGACCATATGCAAATTTAATTCTCTCATGCGCTGTTTCTGCCATGAACCCTCTTCTCCACCAGGGGCTCCTATTGAAGCTGGCCAATCAGAGACCATATGCAAATAGCACCACAGCGGCAGCCAATCAGAACGCTGCCACATACACCTTCCGCCCTTCCGCCCTCCGCCCTTCCTCTGTCCGATACAAACAAACACTCTTCTTTATTATATACTAGTTTGGGGACCCGGCGTGCCCGGGTTATTAGAGAAAGGAATTGTATATCAAGGTTGGTGTTTATCAGTTATTTATATGGCTCGCAGTGGTCTCAGGAAGTTAGTGAAGGTACAGTGAGTCCTGTCATCTGTGGTCGATCGTCCTCCAAACTGCACCAGGATGGAGAGAGGGTCATGGGGGCTCTGTGTGCTAAGTTTGGTCTTGATCAGTCATTGGATGAGGGTCACAGCAGTCTCAGAAAGTGAGTTAAGGTACTGCAAGTCCCATCATCCATAGTCTCCCTCAAACATCACCAGAATGTTGAGGTGGCCATGGGGGCTCTCTGTAACAAGTTTGGTCTTTATTGGTATTTGGATGAATGTCACTGTGGTTTCAGGAAGTGAGTGAAGGTACTGCAAGTCCCATCATCCATTGTCCATCCTCCTCCAAACAACACCAGGATGTAGTCTCTCATAGGGGCTCTGTGTGCCAAGTTTGGTCTTGATTGGTCATTAGATGAGGGTTGCAGCAGTCTTGGGAAGTGAGTGGAGGTACTTGAAATCCCATCATCCATAGTCTGTTCTTCCTCAAATCTCACCAGAATGTTGAGTTGGCCATGGGGGTTCTGTGTGCCAAGTTTGGCCTTCATCAGTCATTGGATGAGGGTCTCAGTAGTTTCACTAAGTGAGTGAAGGAACTGCAAGTCCCATCGTCCATGGTGCATCATCCTCCGAACTGCAACAGGATGTAGAGTGCATCATGGAGACTCGGTGTGCCAAGTTTGGTCCTTATCAGAAATTGGATGATGGTTGCAGTGGTCTCAGGAATTGAGCGAAGATATTGCAAGTCCCATAATCCATGCTTGATCCACAGTCAAACCACACCATGGCGTAAAGTGGGTCATGAGAGGTCTATGTGCCAAGTTTGGTGTTGTTCAGTCATTGTTGAGGGTCGCAGCAGTCTCGGAAAGCGAGTAGAGGTACTTCAAGTCCCATCATCCATGGTATGCCTACTCCAAACCGCAGTAGGATGTAGAGTGGGTCATGGGGGCTCTGTGTGCCATGTATGGTTTTGTTCGGACATGAGGGTTGAAACAGTCTTGGGAAGAGAGTGGAGGTACTTGAAGTCCTAACATCCATGGTCAGTCCTCCTGTAAAGTACACCAGGATGTAGAGTGGGTCATGGGGACTCTATGTGCCAAGTTTGGTCTTGATCAGTCATTGGTGAGAGTCTCAGTGGTCTCAGGAAGTGAGTGAAGTGACTGCAAGTCCCATCATCCATTGTCAAATTCTTCCAATCCGCACCAGGATGTAGAGTGGGTTATGCGGGCCCTCTGTGTAAATTGTGGTCCTGATCCATCATTGTTGGCAGTTATAATGGTTTTAGGAAGGGAGTGCAGGTATTGCAAGTCCCATCGTCCATGGTGCATCCTCCTCCAAGCTGCACCAGGATGTAGAGTGGGTCATGGAGACTCAGTGTGCCAAGTTTTGTCTTTATCGGTAATTGGATGAGGGTTGCAGTGGTCTCAAGAATTGAGCAAAGGTACTGCAAGTCCCATAATCCATGGTCCATCCCCGGCCAAACCACACCAGGACGTAAAGTGGGTCATGAGAGGTCTATGTGCCAAGTTTGGTCCTGATCAGTCATCCATTGGAAGAGGTTAACAGCGGTCTCAGAATGTGAGTGATGGAACTGCAAGTCCCATCATCCATGGTTCATCCTCCTCCAAACTACAGTAGGATGTTGAGTGAGTCTTGCAGGTTCTGTGTGCCAAGTCTGGTCTGTATTGGTAATTGTCTGACTCAGCCCCCTCTGGCCTTTTCCTTTCCTCTCTTTGTCATCTCGGAATCTTGGAATTGAGGCTGGCCAATCAGAGACCATATGCAAATTTCCTTCTCATGTCCCCGTTTCTGCCATGAACTCTTTTCAACCGGGGCTCCTATTGAAGCTGGCCAATCAGAGACCATATACAAATAGCACCACTGCGGCAGCCAATCAGAATGTTGGAACTTTCAGGCTGGCCAATCAAATGCTGGCACATCCTCCTCCCGTCGCACCGCCACACTTTTGTCTGCTGCATACAAACTTTCACCTTTATTATATACTAGCTTGGGGACCCGGCGCTGCCCGGGTTATTAGAGAAAGTGGGTAATGGCGGTTCTGTATGCCAAATTTGGTCTTTATTGGTCATTGGATAACGGCTGCATTGTTTTCAGGAAGTGAGTGAAGGAACTTGAAGTCCCATCATCCATTGTCCGTCCTCCTCCAAACAGCATCGGGATGCAGAGTGGGTCATGGGGGCTCTGTGTGCCAAGTTTGGTCTTGATCGGACATTAGTAAGGGTTGCAGCAGTCTTGGGAAAGGAGTGGTGGTACTTGAAGTCCCATCATCCATGGTCTGTCCTCCTCGAAAGTGCACCAGGATGTAGAGTGAATCATGGGGACTCTGTGTGCCAAGTTTGGTCTTGATCAGTCATTGGCGAGGGTCTCAGTGGTCTCAGGAAGTGAGTGAAGTGACTGCAAGTCCCATCATCCATTGTCAAATTCTTCCAATCCGCACCAGGATGTAGAGTGGTTCATGTGAGCTCTCTCTGTAAATTGTGGTCCTGATCCATCATTGTTGGCAGTTGTAATGGTCTTAGGAAGGGAGTGCAGGTATTGCAAGTTCCAACATCCATGGTGCATCCTCCTCCAAACTGCACCAGGATGTAGAGTGTGCCATGGAGACTCAGTATGCCAAGTTTGGTCTTTATCGGTAATTGGATGATTGTTGCAGTGGTCTCAAGAATTGAGCAAAGGTACTGCAAGTCCCATAATTCATGGTCCATCCCCGGCCAAACCACACCAGGACGTAAAGTGGGTCATGAGAGGTCTATGTGCTAAGTTTGGTCCTGATCAGTCATTGGATGAGGTTAACAGCGGTCTCAGAATGTGAGTGATGGTACTGCAAGTCCCATCATCCATGGTTCATCCTCCTCCAAACTGCAGTAGGATGTCGAGTGGGTCATGGGGGCTTTGTGTGCCAAGATTCATCTGTATTGGTAGTGTTCTGACCCATCCCCTGGCTTTTTCCTTTCCTTTCTTTGTCAACTCGGAATCTTGGAATTGAGGCTGGCCAATCAGAGACCATATGCAAATTTCCTTCTCATGTCCCCATTTCTGCCATGAACTCTTTTCTCCACCAGGGGCTCCTATTGAAGCTGGCCAATCAGAGACCATATACTTACTTACTTACTTGCTTACTTAGGCGATCCCTCGTTGGACGAGTAAGATGGTCTTCCATTATGGATTTCCCTGTGGGTCCGTATGTGGCTGTGGAGCCCTATTCTTGCTCTGCATCTTCTTCCGCAGTGAGGGCATTGGTTTCCAGGTGGAAGGCGGTTCCGGTCGGGTTTGGCTTGGCGCGCTTTCCTCCTGGCACGTTTCTCTCTTTCACCCTCCGCTTGTGCCTCCTCAAATTCTGCAGCACTGCTGGTCACAGCTGACCTCCAGCTGGAGCGGTCAAGGGCCAGGGCTTCCCAGTTCTCAGTGTCTATGCTAGAGTTTTTAAGGTTGGCTTTGAGCCCATCTTTAAATCTCTTTTCCTGTCCACCAACGTTCCGTTTTCCGTTCTTAAGTTCGGAGTAGAGCAACTGCTTTGGGAGACGGTGGTCAGGCATCCGGACAACATGGCCGGCCCAGCGGAGTTGATGTTGGAGGACCATCGCTTCAATGCTGGTGGTCTTTGCTTCTTCCAGCACACTGACGTTTGTCCGCTTGTCTTCCCAGGAGATTTGCAGGATTTTCCGGAGGCAGCGCTGATGGAAACGTTCCAGGAGCTGCATGTGACGTCTGTAGACAGTCCACGTCTCACAGGCATAGAGCAGGGTTGGGAGGACAATAGCTTTATAGACAAGCACCTTGGTCTCCCTACGGATGTCCCGGTCCTCAAACACTCTCTGCTTCATTCTGGAAAATGCTGCACTTGCAGAGCTCAGGCGGTGTTGTATTTCAGCGTCGATGTTGACTTTGGTGGAGAGGTGGCTGCCAAGGTAGCGGAAATGGTCCACATTTTCTAATGTTAAGCCATTAAGCTGTATTACTGGCATTGGAGAGGGATGGGCTGGTGACTGCTGGAACAGCACCTTGGTTTTCTCAATGTTCAGTGACAGGCCAAGCTTCTCATATACTACTGCGAAGGTGTTTAGAGTGGCTTGTAGATCTTCTTCTGAATGCGCACAGATGACATTGTCATCAGCATACTGGAGTTCTATAACAGATGTTGTTGTAACCTTGGTTTTGGCTTTCAGTCTGCTGAGGTTGAATAGCTTGCCATCTGTCCGATAGATGATTTCCACTCTGGTGGGAAGCCTCCCGTCAACACGGTGAAGTATCATAGCGATGAAGATGGAGAATAGAGTTGGGGCAATAACACATTTATTTATTTATTTATTTATTTCTTGCATTTATTAACCGCCGCTCTCAGCCCTAAGGCGACTCGCGGCGGTGTACAGTACAAAAAAGACACTTTACAAAGAAATCAGAACAACAACTAACATCACTAATACATAACATCTAAATTACACTAAAATCCGCTCCGTCACATTATGGAATCATAGTCAATCTCGTAGTCATAATTCATTCCGGTTGTCATTTCCAGTAACATAGCACTCAGTTGAAAGCCTGCTCGAAGAGCCAAGTCTTCAGGCCCTTACGAAAGGCCATGAGGGAGTGGGCCTGTCTGATGTCAGCAGGGAGGGAGTTCCACAGCCGGGGGCCCACCACCGAGAAGGCCCTCTCTCTCGTCCTCGCCAGACGTGCCTGTGAGGCAGGCGGGATCGAGAGAAGGGCCTCCCCAGATGATCTCAAGGTCCTCGTGGGCTCGTAGGCCGAGATGCGGTCCGCAAGGTATTTTGGGCCGGAACCGTTTAGGGCTTTGTAGGATAACACCAGCACCTTAAATTGGGCCCGGTAGCAGATCGGCAGCCAGTGGAGCTGGAACAACAAGGGCGTTGTATGCTCCCTGCGTCCTGCTCCTGTTAACAACATGGCTGCCGCGCGCTGGATTAGCTGAAGCTTCCGGGCCGTCTTTAAGGGCAGCCCCACGTAGAGAGCGTTGCAGTAGTCAAGACGGGATGTGACCAGAGCATGTACCACCGTGGCCAAGTCAGACTTCCCAAGGTACGGGCGCAGCTGGTGCACAAGCCGAAGCTGTGCAAATGCTCCCCTGGTCACCGCTGAAACCTGGGGGTCCAGGCTCAACGATGAGTCCAGGGTCACACTCAAGCTGCGAACCTGCGCCTTCAAGGGGAGTGCGACCCCATCCAGCACAGGCTATAACCCTATACCCTGCTCGGCCTTGCGACTGACCAGGAGTACCTCTGTCTTGTCTGGATTTAATTTCAGTTTGTTCGTCCTCATCCAGACCATTACAGCGGCCAGGCACCGGTTCAGGACTTCGACAGCCTCCTTAGTAGCAGGTGGAAAGGAGTGACAGAGCTGGACATCATCTGCGTACAGATGACACCGCACCCCGAAACTCCGGATGATCTCACCCAGCGGCTTCATGTAGATATTAAACAGCATGGGGGACAGGATAGAGCCCTGAGGAACCCCACAGGTCAAAGGCTGTGGAGTTGAACAGGAGTCCCCCAATAACACCTTCTGGGTCCGACCCTCCAGGAATGACTGGAGCCACTGCAAAGCAGTGCCCCCAAGACCCATTCCCGCAAGGCGCCCCAGAAGGATACCGTGGTCGACGGTATCGAAGGCCGCTGAGAGGTCCAGGAGCACCAACAGGGACACACTCCCCCTGTCTAGCTCCCAGCGCAGATCATCCACTAAGGCGACCAAGACCGTCTCGGTACCATGTCCCGGTCTGAAACCAGACTGCGCCGGATCTGAAGAATACCTGGAGTTGTGAGGCCACCACGCTTTCCATGACTTTGCCCAAAAAGGGAAGATTGGAAACAGGCCGAAAGTTGTCAAATTTAGTGGGGTCCAGTGATGGTTTCTTCAACAGCGGCTTTATAATAGCCTGTTTTAGGCTCGCTGGAATCTTGCCTTCCCGGAGGGAGGCATTAACCACCACCGTTACCCACTCAGCCAATCCCCCTCTGGCCTCCCTCAGAAGCCAGGATGGGCAGGGGTCTAGGATGGACGTGGTGGGCCTCATTCCTCCAAGTATCTTGTCCACATCCTCAGGCTTCACAAACTGAAAAGAATCCATCAAAATAGGACAAGCAGGCGCTCGTGTCACATCCACAGAGACTGCATTTAATGTGGTGTCCAGCCCAGAACGGATCAAAGCGACTTTGTCTGCAAAGAACCGAGCAAATGCTTCACAGCGCGTGGCCGAATTGTCAGGGCTCCCACCTGAGGTGGTGGGAGTCAAAAGACCTCTGACAATCCGAAACAACTCCGCGGGACGGTTTTTTGCAGACGCAATAGTGGCCGCAAAGAAAGTTTTCTTTGCGGCTTTTATTGCCGCGGCATATGCCCTTAAAAAGGACACAAACCGTGCTCGATTTGGCTCGCTTGGGTCCGAGCGCCACACGCTCTCTAGTTCCCTCTTCCTTCGCTTCATCGCTGCCAACTCCTCAGTGAACCAAGGAGATGGTTTAGCTCGGGTACTTGAGAGGGGACGTTCCGGAGCGATCATGTCAATTGCCCTGGCCATCTCCCCATTCCAGAGAGCGACCAAGGCCTCGACATGGTCACCTGCCGAGGTGGCGGGAAAATCCCCAAGAGCTGTCAGGAATCCATTCGGATCCATAAGCCTCCTGGGGCGGACCATCTTAATGGGTCCACCTTTGCGGAGGTTAGGGGGCGCAGTGAGTCTAAATCTGATCAGGAAGTGGTCGGTCCATGGCAACGGAGAGATGGATAACTCCTCCACACCGCCACCCTGCTCCCATCCCTGGCAGAAAACCAAGTCCAATGTATGTCCAGCACAGTGGGTGGGGCCAGTTATTCGTTGGGACAGCCCTATGGTTGCCATGGCGGACATGAAGTCCTGAGCCGCTCCTGTGAGGGTCGCCTCGGCATGGATGTTGAAGTCCCCCAGCACAAGAAGCCGTTGGGACTCCAACGCCAGGCTCGAGACCACCCCCGCTAACTCAGGTAGGAAGACTGTAGTGCAGCGAGGTGGACGGTACACTAACAGAATCCCTATTCTGTCCCGGTCACCCACCCTCAGGTGGACACATTCAAAATTTGTGGTCTGCGGGATGGGGCTCCTGGTCAGATGGATGGAATCTCTATAGACCACTGCGACCCCGCCTCCCCGTCCTCCGGATCTCGGTTGGTGCTGTACGGAGAAGCCTGGAGGGCAAAGCTGGGTCAGATTTACGCCTCCAGCTTCATCCAACCAGGTCTCCGTAATGCACGCCAGATCTGCCCGCTCCTCCAGGATTAGGTCCTGGATCCAGGTCGTTTTTCCGTTGACAGATCTGGCGTTCAACAGCACCACCTTCAATCCCGAGGGCCCGCTCACCTGGTTACACCAATTTACCTTAGGAGACCGATTGGGAATTGTTAATTTAGATAAGCGGACCGAATTAGGCCAAATTCGAGGTCTCCTTCTTCCGCATCTCCTCCTTCCCACCACGACCTCTATGGGGGCCCCTCGGCTAGTGGAACACCTCCCCCCCTCCATGCCGCGATCTAATGTCAAGATCTTAATTTCTGCTTCATCAGTTGTTTGATTTGTTGGGCCCTGCCAACGCCCTTTCTCCCCTTCCTCCCTCCTCCCGGCCCCGCTAGCCAGTAGTAACAGAGACAGTACCAACAGGGGGGTGGGGGGCCACATGGATGACAATAGCTTCAGATGGTGGAGGCGTTTCAGCCACACCCGTTAGACAGTTTGTAAAGTGCGAGAGTGCGAGAGTCTTAAGTGCTACACAGTCAGTAGTACCACTCCGTTAATAACACACTGTGTGCCGTTGGGCACATACATAAAGTGCAAGATCTAAAGTGCAGTAGGTACCTGTAACTGGGTCTCAGCATTCACTAAGGTGCGGCATAGAGGGATAAGGAAGGGGGCGTAAGTGCTAGTGTTATATAGCGGCAAGTGGCAGGCGCCTTAAAGTGCTATTGCATTCTTATATCAACTTAGCAGCAAGGACAACCAAGGAGTGTGTTATGATAGCGGTATATAGTCACACTCTTACGAGGATGATGGTAATAACAATTAAATAAAGTTGTTATGATTCAGATGTACCTCTAGACGGTTGGTCTGAGAGCGGATGGGACATCCGGAGGTGGTATACACAGCGGCGGTCAGCACCGTTGGTCTATTGTATATCTATCAATCCAAAGGAGGCCAGCTCAAGAGATCTACATAATATTAAGGCCGGCACAAGAGGTCTACACAGTATTAAGGCCAGCACAACGGTCTGCACAATATTAAGGCCAGCACAAGAGGTCTACACAATCTACACAGTATTAAGGCCAGTACAAAGGTCTACACAATATTGGCCGGCACAGGAGGTCTGTACAATATTAGGTCAGCACAGGATGTTTGCACAGTAATAAGGCCAGCTCTAGGGTCTACACACTATTGAGGTCAGCACAAGAGGTCTATACACAGTCAAGGCACAGCCGATTAGCTCCAGCAGGGAGCTGTTTGACACCGGATTCCACTTTAAATGGGTCACTTTGGGAGCCACTGCTGTCCAAGACTGTTGCCATCATGTCATCATGGAGGAGCCGCAGGATGTTCACAAATTTGCGTGGGCACCCGATTTTGTGGAGGATGGTCCAGAGAGCACTGCGATTCACTGTGTCGAATGCCTTTGCAAGGTCGATGAATGCCATGTACAGAGGTTGGTTTTGTTCCCTGCATTTTTCTTGGAGCTGTCATGCCGTGAAGATCATGTCCACGGTTCCTCTGGAGGGGCGGAAGCCATTCTGAGATTCTGGGAGGGTGTCTTCTGAGAGGGGCAGAAGGCGGTTTGCAAGGATTCTTGCGAGGATTTTCCCAGCGGAGGTTAGAAGGGAGATACCTCGATAGTTTCCGCAGTCTGTTCTTTCCCCTTTTTTGAAGAGGGTGATGATGGTGGTCCTTGAAATCTGCTGGGATTTTCTCAGTCACCCACACTTTTTCTATGAGCTGGTGGAGTTGGTGTGTCAGCTCAGGTCCTCCCTCTTTAAAGATTTCAGCAGGGATCCCATCTGGTCCACTGGCTTTGTTATTCTGCTTTGTTTGAATTTAACAGCTTTCAGGGCTGCTTTCTTTGAGAGGCGGGGCTTCCTGAGTTTAAAAACTAACTGCTGAGAGGCGGGGCTTCCTGGTTATCCTATATAAACCAGTGTCTGAACCCAAGGGGCAGCTGGGCTTTCCACAGAAGTTGAGGAAGCAGGAACCCATTTTGTTTCCTTCTGCTTCAGGGTAAGCTTTGTTTGAATTTAACAGCTTTCAGGGCTGCTTTCTTTGAGAGGCGGGGCTTCCTGAGTTTAAAAACTAACTGCTGAGAGGCGGGGCTTCCTGGTTATCCTATATAAACCAGTGTCTGAACCCAAGGGGCAGCTGGGCTTTCCACAGAAGTTGAGGAAGCAGGAACCCATTTTGTTTCCTTCTGCTTCAGGGTAAGCTTTGTTTGAATTTAACAGCTTTCAGGGCTGCTTTCTTTGAGAGGCGGGGCTTCCTGAGTTTAAAAACTAACTGCTGAGAGGCGGGGCTTCCTGGTTATCCTATATAAACCAGTGTCTGAACCCAAGGGGCAGCTGGGCTTTCCACAGAAGTTGAGGAAGCAGGAACCCATTTTGTTTCCTTCTGCTTCAGGGTAAGCTTTGTTTGAATTTAACAGCTTTCAGGGCTGCTTTCTTTGAGAGGCGGGGCTTCCTGAGTTTAAAAACTAACTGCTGAGAGGCGGGGCTTCCTGGTTATCCTATATAAACCAGTGTCTGAACCCAAGGGGCAGCTGGGCTTTCCACAGAAGTTGAGGAAGCAGGAACCCATTTTGTTTCCTTCTGCTTCAGGGTAAGCTTTGTTTGAATTTAACAGCTTTCAGGGCTGCTTTCTTTGAGAGGCGGGGCTTCCTGAGTTTAAAAACTAACTGCTGAGAGGCGGGGCTTCCTGGTTATCCTATATAAACCAGTGTCTGAACCCAAGGGGCAGCTGGGCTTTCCACAGAAGTTGAGGAAGCAGGAACCCATTTTGTTTCCTTCTGCTTCAGGGTAAGCTTTGTTTGAATTTAACAGCTTTCAGGGCTGCTTTCTTTGAGAGGCGGGGCTTCCTGAGTTTAAAAACTAACTGCTGAGAGGCGGGGCTTCCTGGTTATCCTATATAAACCAGTGTCTGAACCCAAGGGGCAGCTGGGCTTTCCACAGAAGTTGAGGAAGCAGGAACCCATTTTGTTTCCTTCTGCTTCAGGGTAAGCTTTGTTTGAATTTAACAGCTTTCAGGGCTGCTTTCTTTGAGAGGCGGGGCTTCCTGAGTTTAAAAACTAACTGCTGAGAGGCGGGGCTTCCTGGTTATCCTATATAAACCAGTGTCTGAACCCAAGGGGCAGCTGGGCTTTCCACAGAAGTTGAGGAAGCAGGAACCCATTTTGTTTCCTTCTGCTTCAGGGTAAGCTTTGTTTGAATTTAACAGCTTTCAGGGCTGCTTTCTTTGAGAGGCGGGGCTTCCTGAGTTTAAAAACTAACTGCTGAGAGGCGGGGCTTCCTGGTTATCCTATATAAACCAGTGTCTGAACCCAAGGGGCAGCTGGGCTTTCCACAGAAGTTGAGGAAGCAGGAACCCATTTTGTTTCCTTCTGCTTCAGGGTAAGCTTTGTTTGAATTTAACAGCTTTCAGGGCTGCTTTCTTTGAGAGGCGGGGCTTCCTGAGTTTAAAAACTAACTGCTGAGAGGCGGGGCTTCCTGGTTATCCTATATAAACCAGTGTCTGAACCCAAGGGGCAGCTGGGCTTTCCACAGAAGTTGAGGAAGCAGGAACCCATTTTGTTTCCTTCTGCTTCAGGGTAAGCTTTGTTTGAATTTAACAGCTTTCAGGGCTGCTTTCTTTGAGAGGCGGGGCTTCCTGAGTTTAAAAACTAACTGCTGAGAGGCGGGGCTTCCTGGTTATCCTATATAAACCAGTGTCTGAACCCAAGGGGCAGCTGGGCTTTCCACAGAAGTTGAGGAAGCAGGAACCCATTTTGTTTCCTTCTGCTTCAGGGTAAGCTTTGTTTGAATTTAACAGCTTTCAGGGCTGCTTTCTTTGAGAGGCGGGGCTTCCTGAGTTTAAAAACTAACTGCTGAGAGGCGGGGCTTCCTGGTTATCCTATATAAACCAGTGTCTGAACCCAAGGGGCAGCTGGGCTTTCCACAGAAGTTGAGGAAGCAGGAACCCATTTTGTTTCCTTCTGCTTCAGGGTAAGCTTTGTTTGAATTTAACAGCTTTCAGGGCTGCTTTCTTTGAGAGGCGGGGCTTCCTGAGTTTAAAAACTAACTGCTGAGAGGCGGGGCTTCCTGGTTATCCTATATAAACCAGTGTCTGAACCCAAGGGGCAGCTGGGCTTTCCACAGAAGTTGAGGAAGCAGGAACCCATTTTGTTTCCTTCTGCTTCAGGGTAAGCTTTGTTTGAATTTAACAGCTTTCAGGGCTGCTTTCTTTGAGAGGCGGGGCTTCCTGAGTTTAAAAACTAACTGCTGAGAGGCGGGGCTTCCTGGTTATCCTATATAAACCAGTGTCTGAACCCAAGGGGCAGCTGGGCTTTCCACAGAAGTTGAGGAAGCAGGAACCCATTTTGTTTCCTTCTGCTTCAGGGTAAGCTTTGTTTGAATTTAACAGCTTTCAGGGCTGCTTTCTTTGAGAGGCGGGGCTTCCTGAGTTTAAAAACTAACTGCTGAGAGGCGGGGCTTCCTGGTTATCCTATATAAACCAGTGTCTGAACCCAAGGGGCAGCTGGGCTTTCCACAGAAGTTGAGGAAGCAGGAACCCATTTTGTTTCCTTCTGCTTCAGGGTAAGCTTTGTTTGAATTTAACAGCTTTCAGGGCTGCTTTCTTTGAGAGGCGGGGCTTCCTGAGTTTAAAAACTAACTGCTGAGAGGCGGGGCTTCCTGGTTATCCTATATAAACCAGTGTCTGAACCCAAGGGGCAGCTGGGCTTTCCACAGAAGTTGAGGAAGCAGGAACCCATTTTGTTTCCTTCTGCTTCAGGGTAAGCTTTGTTTGAATTTAACAGCTTTCAGGGCTGCTTTCTTTGAGAGGCGGGGCTTCCTGAGTTTAAAAACTAACTGCTGAGAGGCGGGGCTTCCTGGTTATCCTATATAAACCAGTGTCTGAACCCAAGGGGCAGCTGGGCTTTCCACAGAAGTTGAGGAAGCAGGAACCCATTTTGTTTCCTTCTGCTTCAGGGTAAGCTTTGTTTGAATTTAACAGCTTTCAGGGCTGCTTTCTTTGAGAGGCGGGGCTTCCTGAGTTTAAAAACTAACTGCTGAGAGGCGGGGCTTCCTGGTTATCCTATATAAACCAGTGTCTGAACCCAAGGGGCAGCTGGGCTTTCCACAGAAGTTGAGGAAGCAGGAACCCATTTTGTTTCCTTCTGCTTCAGGGTAAGCTTTGTTTGAATTTAACAGCTTTCAGGGCTGCTTTCTTTGAGAGGCGGGGCTTCCTGAGTTTAAAAACTAACTGCTGAGAGGCGGGGCTTCCTGGTTATCCTATATAAACCAGTGTCTGAACCCAAGGGGCAGCTGGGCTTTCCACAGAAGTTGAGGAAGCAGGAACCCATTTTGTTTCCTTCTGCTTCAGGGTAAGCTTTGTTTGAATTTAACAGCTTTCAGGGCTGCTTTCTTTGAGAGGCGGGGCTTCCTGAGTTTAAAAACTAACTGCTGAGAGGCGGGGCTTCCTGGTTATCCTATATAAACCAGTGTCTGAACCCAAGGGGCAGCTGGGCTTTCCACAGAAGTTGAGGAAGCAGGAACCCATTTTGTTTCCTTCTGCTTCAGGGTAAGCTTTGTTTGAATTTAACAGCTTTCAGGGCTGCTTTCTTTGAGAGGCTCATACACTCATACACTCAGTAACCTATACTTTCACCCCTGCATACAGACAACAACATCAAACACACACCAAGAGCATTAGCAACCTCCAGATGGAACAAACACGAAAACCTTCCATCTCATGCACAAGCTGTGGCATGTTCAGCTTTTTCACACTACAATTACTCAATTACATCTGCCCCAAGTGTACACAGATCACTCACATGGAACACAGGATACGACAACTCGAGGACCGTATTAAGACCCTTAAGGACATTCAGGAACTTGAGCTGTTCTTAGACACCACACACCACACTGGCCTAGACACGCGGCCCATATCACACCAACATTACGGGGAGGCTCAACAGAACAGCACCTCAGATGTGGACAACCCTCAGGCTTGGAGAAATGTCACCCTTAGGACACATAGGACCCGGAAGCCTCCTCAGAATACTTCCGCTCAGCTGCAGTTACACAATAGATTCCAAATTCTCACACAACTACCACCTGACCAAGAAACACAACATATTGGGGAAGACCAGAATGGCTTAGATACTGATCAGTGGCTCATCCTTGATCAGTGTGCGGGGGATAGCCCTGACTGGGACAACACTTCACAACATTCACACTTGCACAATCCTGCAGGTGTACCATCCCCAACCATAGACCAGGAGCAACAGGAACACATACAGGAGAACCATAGGCTCTTGGACGAATCTCAATGGATTGTCCTTGACGAATGCACCGGGGATGTCGAGGTGGAGGACAACACTTTTCACCTACACAATTCACACCAACAGGATCACGTTTCTGGAGACCAACACACTTCATTGCACAAAAGGGGCCCTGTCATTCCTGAAAGTAAACAGGTCTTGGTAGTAGGCGACTCCCTCCTTAGAGGAACGGAAGCTGTCATTTCCAGACCGGATGGGATGGCTCGAGAAATATGCTGCCTACCGGGGGCAAAAATACACCATATCACTCAGAGGCTCACCAGGCTCCTCAAGCCCTATCACCGTCCTCCCCTCATGTTGATTCATGTAGGAACCAATGATACTGCAAGGCATACGTTTCAAAAGATCACAAATGATTTTCGAGCTCTAGGAGCAAAGCTAAAAGAATGTAATGTACAGGTGGTCTTTTCATCCCTCCTCCCTGTTGTAAGACACGGACCCACAAGAGCCAGAAAAATAGTACAGGTCAATGACTGGCTTAGAAAATGGTGTCAGGAGGAACGCTTTGGCTTCCTCGACCATGGCCTGCTTTTCCAGGAGGATGGCCTACTGGCAAGGGATGGGGTGCATCTCACACAAGTAGGAAAACACCTTTTTGCTCACAGACTCGCAAACCTCATTAGACACACTTTAAACTAGGTCCACCGGGGGAGGGGGACAACAGCCTTGCGAACACTACTTTACCCATAATGTCTGGGAATCGCCAGAAGGCTAAACGGAGGGCTGCACAAACACAACAAGGACCAAGTACCAAAAGCACAATAATCCCAATTAAACAGCTCAAGGGAAGATCCCAGGGGCTCACATGTCTTTACACTAATGCACAGAGCATGGGAAATAAACAAGACGAACTCCAACTTTTAGCACAACACCACAAATATGATATCATAGGGATCACTGAAACCTGGTGGGATGACTCCTATCGCTGGAATGTAGATATCGAGGGGTATAACCTCTTTCACAGAAACCGAACAAAGGGGAGAGGAGGAGGAGTAGCCTTATATGTCAAAAACTCTTATGCTGCAGAAGAGATTCAAGACAGCAATCTGGGAAACCAGCTTGAAATCATCTGGATAAGAATCAAGGGAACTGGGACTCAAAAAGATGTCGTTGTAGGCGTCTACTACAGGCCCCCAAGCCAGGAGGAAGATCTTGATGAAGTCTTCTGCCAACAGTTGACCAAACAGGCACAGAAAAGAGATGTAGTAGTCATGGGCGATTTCAACTATCCCGATATTTGCTGGAAAACAAACTCGGCCAAGAGTGCAAGGTCCAACAAATTCCTCGCTTGCCTTGCAGACAATTTCATGGTCCAGAAGGTAGAAGAGGCAACAAGGGGATTGGCTACTCTTGATCTCATCCTAACAAATGCGGAGGACCTGATCGATGCGGTCGAAGTGGTAGGATCCTTAGGGGCAAGTGACCATGTGCTCCTGCAATTTGAGGTACAAAGGAAGGCCGAAACTAAGACAAGTCAAACCCGCATTTTGGACTTTAGGAGAGCTGATTTCCAAAAAATGAAGGAAACGCTGAGCGGCATTCCGTGGACACAGATACTAAAAGACAAGGGAGTTACGGATGGATGGGAATTTCTCAAGAGTGAAATACTCAAGACGCAATTGCAAACCGTGCCAACAAAGAGAAAAAATAGGACAAGTGCAAAGAAGCCAGAATGGATGTCCAAAGAACTTCTAACTGTGCTAAGACACAAAAGAGACATGCACAAGAAGTGGAAAAAGGGAGAAATCACCAAAGAAGAATTCAAACAATTAGCCAACACCTGTAGGGAAAAGGTCCGCAAGGCTAAAGCACAAAATGAGCTCATGCTTGCCAGGGACATTAAAAACAATAAAAAGGGCTTCTATTCTTATGTCAGTAGAAAAAGGAAAAACAAGGAGGCGATAGGACCTCTTCGCGGAGAAGATGGGGCAATGCTGACAGGGGATAGGGAAAAGGCAGAACTACTTAATGCCTTCTTTGCCTCGGTCTTCTCACAAAAAGAGAGTCTTCAACCTCAGCAAGATGGAGTGGATGAGGGATTGGAGGACATCCAACCCCAAATTGGGAAAGAAGTTGTCCAGGAATACCTGGCCGCTCTTAATGAGTTCAAGTCCCCAGGGCCAGATCAACTACACCCCAGAGTATTGAAGGAACTAGCGGAAGTCATTTCGGAACCATTGGCAACCATCTTTGAGAGTTCTTGGAGAACGGGAGAAGTTCCAGCAGATTGGAGGAGGGCCAATGTGGTCCCAATCTTCAAGAAGGGAAAAAAGGATGACCCAAACAACTACCGTCCGGTCAGCCTCACGTCAATACCGGGCAAGATTTTGGAAAAGATTGTTAAGGAAGCGGTCTGCAAACACTTAGAAACAAATGCAGTCATCGCTAATAGTCAACATGGATTTATCAAAAACAAGTCATGCCAGACTAATCTGATCTCTTTCTTCGATAGAGTTACAAGCTGGGTAGATGCGGGGAATGCCGTGGATGTAGCGTACCTGGATTTCAGTAAGGCCTTCGACAAGGTCCCCCATGACCTTCTGGCAAGGAAACTAGTCCAATGTGGGCTAGGCAAAACTACGGTGAGGTGGATCTGTAATTGGTTAAGTGGACGAACACAGAGAGTGCTCACTAATGCTTCCTCTTCATCTTGGAAAGAAGTGACAAGTGGAGTGCCGCAGGGTTCCGTCCTGGGCCCGGTCCTGTTCAACATCTTTATTAATGACTTAGATGAAGGGCTAGAAGGCATGATCATCAAGTTTGCAGACGACACCAAATTGGGAGGGATAGCCAATAGTCCAGAGGACAGGAGCAGAATTCAAAACGATCTTGACAGATTAGAGAGATGGGCCAAAACTAACAAAATGAAGTTCAACAGTGACAAATGCAAGATACTCCACTTTGGCAGAAAAAATGAAATGCAAAGATACAGAATGGGGGACGCCTGGCTCGAGAGCAGTACGTGTGAAAAAGATCTTGGAGTCCTCGTGGACAACAAGTTAAACATGAGCCAACAATGTGATGTGGCGGCAAAAAAAGCCAATGGGATTTTGGCCTGCATCAATAGGAGCATCGTGTCTAGATCTAAGGAAGTAATGCTACCCCTCTATTCTGCTTTGGTTAGACCACATCTGGAATATTGTGTCCAATTCTGGGCACCACAATTCAAAAGAGATATTGACAAGCTGGAAAGTGTCCAGAGGAGGGCGACTAAAATGATCAAGGGTCTGGAGAACAAGCCCTATGAGGAGCGGCTTAGGGAACTGGGCATGTTTAGCCTGAAGAAGAGAAGGCTGAGAGGAGATATGATAGCCATGTACAAATATGTGAGAGGAAGCCACAGGGAGGAGGGAGCAAGCTTGTTTTCTGCTTCCTTGGAGACTAGGACGCGGAACAATGGCTTCAAACTACAAGAGAGGAGATTCCATCTGAACATTAGGAAGAACTTCCTGACTGTGAGAGCCGTTCAGCAGTGGAACTCTCTGCCCCGGAGTGTGGTGGAGGCTCCTTCATTGGAAGCTTTTAAGCAGAGGCTGGATGGCCATTTGTCAGGGGTGATTTGAATGCAATATTCCTGCTTCTTGGCAGGGGGTTGGACTGGATGGCCCATGAGGTCTCTTCCAACTCTTTGATTCTATGATTCTATGATTCTATGATTCTATGATTCTATTCTTCTGTTGGTTGATGGCATTGCTGACTTCTTCCAAACTAGGCAGTGCTGCAAGCTCATCCCTGGTTTGTTGTTGTGGGATTTGTGAGAGGACCTCTTCGGCCACATTGGAGCTGCGGTTCAGTAGGCTTTGGTAGTGTTCTTTCCAACGTAGTGCAATTGAGTTTTGGTCCTTCAGGAGTTTGGTTCCATCTGATGAGCGTAGAGGCTGTATGCCATGGTTTCTTGGTCCGTAGATGACCTTTGTGGCTTTGAAAAATCCCTGAGCATTATGGGTATCTGCCAGGTGTTGGATTTCTTCGGCCTTCTTTGTCCACCAGATGTTCTTGAGTTCTCTTGTCCTTCTCTGGACCTCAGCTTTTGCACTGGCATAGATCTTTTTCTTAGCAGCACAGTTGATGTCTCTCTGCCATGCTTGGAAGGCTTTCCTTTTCTTGTCAATTAGCTGTCGGATCTCGATGTCATTTTCATCAAAGCAGTCTTGATGTTTCTTGGCTTGGTATCCAATAGTTTCTTCGCAGGCTTGAATGATGGAGGTCTTCAGTTTGTTCCAATGTTCCTCGACATTTTCGGGGTGTACTGTGGGTAGATGGTCCTTGAGTGCTGTTTGGAGATGGGCTCGTCTGGAGGGCTCCTGAAGGGCTTGGGTGTTCATTTTGCGCCTTGCCTTCCTTCCTTGGAGTCTGCGCTTGGGAGCGATCTTGATAGCCATCGAGGATCGAATTAGCCTGTGGTCAGTCCAGCAGTCGTCAGCACCTGTCATGGCTCTTGTGAGGAGCACGTCACGGCGGTCTCTGGCGCGTGTTATTACATAGTCTAAGAGGTGCCAATGCTTTGACCGGGGGTGCTTCCATGATGTCTTGAACTTGTTTTTCTGGCGGAAGAGGGTGTTGGTGATGACAAGGTTGTGCTCCGCACATTTGGTGAGAAGCAGGATGCCGTTTGAGTTGCTGTTTCCAACCCCGTCTTTTCCGATGGTCCCTGGCCACAGGTCGAAGTCTCGCCCGACTCTTGCATTAAAGTCCCCCAGGAGGATGATTTTGTCCTCCTTAGGTATCCCCGATAGGACGGTGTCCAGCTGACAGTAGAATTTCTCCTTGATGTCTTCGTCAGCATCTAGTGTTGGTGCATAGGCACTTATGATGGTTGCCCGTTGGTTTTTGGCAAGATCGATTCGGAGAGTTGAGAGGCGTTCGTTGATGCCAGTGGGTGCTTCGGTCAGATGTTTCACCAGCTCATTCCTGATAGCAAAGCCAACTCCGTGCTTTGCTTTTGTCTTCTTCGGGCAGTCCCTTCCAGAAGAAGGTGTAGCCTCCTTTTTCTTCCTTCAGCTGTCCCTCTCCTGCTCTCCAGGTCTCCTGAAGGGCTGCTATGTCGATGTTGAAACGTCCCAGCTCCCTTGCAATGATGGCAGTTCTGCGTTCGGGGCGTTCACTGCCACTGTTGTCCATCAGAGTCCGTACGTTCCACGTACCGAAGTTCATTTTCCTTTTTTGGCCGCAGGGTGGTGACCCCACTGGACGCGGCAGTCCAGTCAGGGATAAGTGAGGCAGACTATGTTTAGGGCACCTTTTCTAGCCCCCTCCCCATGTGGGGTGAGCAGAGTGGGTCCTCAAAAGGGCTGTTCAGTTGCGGATACAGCTGCCGAACTACTCAACTGCCTCGGACCTTGAGGTAGAACGACTGAGTCCGTACCCACCGCCCATGTGCCAGTCTGTGACTAGGGGCTTCCAGATTTCACAGTCCTGCCTCCGTCGCCACTCGCTGATCACCATGGGACTTTGGTTGGTTTGTTTTTTCTTGGAAGACGCCTGTGCGTGGGTTTTTTTAATGTGTGGACGTCGGTGCACAACTGATCAACACACAGACTTCACAGAGTGAGGTTCCACTGGTGATGTAGTTTAACACAATGACCGTGGCTTCTCAGTCTGTTGCAGCCTTCTTCCGCCTTCGCAGCCGTTGTAACATGTACCTTGTTATCCTCCGCCTGCTCCGCCGTTGAGGTCTTTGGGTCTTCGGACTGTGCTTGGTCTGGAACCTCCCCCGCGGCCACTCCTGGGAGTGCACGACTCCAGTTGTTGTGCCTACAGGTTCATCGGAACGCGCAAGCCCCCTCACCACGACAAGGTGACAGTCCATCGAGGGGGTGCAAATAGCACCACAGCGGCAGCCAATCAGAACGCTGGCACATACTCCTCCCGCCACACATTTGTCCTCTGCATACAAGTTTTGACTTTTATTATATACATAGATATAGATATAGATAGGTATAGATAGATATAGATATAGATATAGATATTATATCCATCAAAAACAATCCAGAGTAAGAATGGTCAGCACATACAGGAATCCAATCTTTAAAACGGCTTGTCTTAACCCAGCTAATTGTCTTCCTGGCCAGCAGCTTAAAACTATTATTCCTATATATTATATTATATACTATATTATATTATTATAATATTATTATATTATATTATTGTATATTATATTACATTACATTATATTATAATATATTATATTATATATATTATATTATAATATAATATATATAATGTAATGTAATGTAATATATTTTAAATTGAGCAATAAGAAGTTCGTGATCTGAGCTACAATCAGCCCCAGGTCTTGTTTTCACCGACTGGATGGATGTCCGCCACCTTTGGCTACAAAGGATGTAGTCAATTTGATTTCGGTGTTGACCATCTGGTGAAGTCCATGTGTAAGAGTTGCCAGATGTTCAAGCTGGGTTTGGAAAAGGCAGAGGAGACCAGATTGCCAATATCCGCTGGATAATGGAGAAAGGCAGGGAGTTTCAGAAAAACATTTACTTCTGCTTCATTGACTATTCTAAAGCCTTTGACTGTGTGGATCATAATAAATTGTGGCAAGTTCTTGGTGGGATGGGCATACCAAGCCACCTTGTCTCTCTCCTGAGGAATCTGTACAAGGACCAAGAAGCAACAGTCAGAACTGACCACGGAACAACAGAGTGATTCAAGATTGGGAAAGGCGTATGGCAAGGCTGCATACTCTTACCCAACCTTTTAAACTTGTATGCAGAACACATCATGCGATGTGCGGGGCTTGATGAATGCAAGGCTGGGGTGAAAATTGCTGCAAGAAACATTAACAACCTCAGATATGCAGATGACACCACTCTGATGGCCGAAAGCGAGGAGGAGCTAAGGAGCCTTCTAATCAAGGTGAAAGAAGAAAGCGCAAAAGCCGGGTTGCAGCTAAAGATCAAAAAAACCGCAAGATTATGGCAACAAGAATGATTGACAACTGGAAAATAGAGGGAGAAAATGTGGAGGCCGTGACAGACTTTGTATTTCTAGGCGCAAAGATTACTGCAGGTCCTGATCCATCATCGTTGGCAGTTGTAATGGTCTTAGGAAGGGAGTTCAGGTATTGCAAGCCCCATTGTCCATGGTGCATCCTCCTTCAAACTGCACCAGGATGTAGAGTGCGTCATGGAGACTCAGTGTGCCAAGTTTGGTATTTATTGGTAATTGGATGAGGGTTGCAGTGGTATGAAGAATTAAGCAATGGTACTGCAAGTCCCATAATCCACGGTCCATCCCTGGCCAAACCACACCAGGACGTAAAGTGGGTCATGAGGGGTCTCCGAAGTTTGGTCCTGATCAGTCATTGGATAAGGTTAACAGCGGTCTCAGAATGTGAGTGGTGGTACTGCTAGTCCCATCATCCATGGTTCATCCTCCTCCAAACTGCAGAAGGATGTAGAGTGGGTGATGGGGGCTCTGTGTGCCTATTTCGGTCTGTATTGGGAGTGTTCTGACCCAGCCCCCAGCCTTTCCTTTCCTCTCTTTGTCATCTCGGAATGTTGGATTTGAGGCTGGCCAATCAGAGAACATATGCAAATTTCCTTCTGTCATGCCCGGTTTCTGCCATGAACCCTCTTCTCCACCAGGGGCTCCTCTTGAAGCTGGCCAATCAGAGGCCATATGCAAATAGCACCGCTGCTCAGCCAATCGGAATCTTTGAACTTTCAGGCTGGCCAATGAGAGACCACAGTGGCAGCCAATCAGAAAGCGAGCACATACACCGCCACACTTTTGTCCTCCGCATACAAGTTTTGACTTTTATTATATACTAGCTTGGGGACCCGGCGCTGCCCGGGTTATTAGAGAAAGTGGGTAATGGTGGTTCTCTATGCCAAGTTTGGTTTTTCTTGGTCATTGGCTGATGGTTGCATTGTTTTCAGGAAGTGACTGAAGGTACTTGAAGTGCCATCATCCATGGTCCACCCTTCTCCAAACAGCAGCAGGATATAGAGTGTGTCATGGGGGATCTGTGTGCCAAGTTTGGTCTTTATCAGCCATTGGATGAGGGTGGTAGTGGTTTCAGTAAGTGAGGGAAGGTAATGCAAGTCCCATCATCCAAAGTCCATCCTCCTTCAAACTGCAGCAGGATGTAGAGTGGGCCATGGGGACTCTGTGTGCTAAGTTTGGTCTAGATTGGTCTATGGATGAGGGTTGCAGCAATCTTGGGAAGGAAGTGGAGGTACTTGAAGTCCCATCATCCACGGTCTGTCCTCCTCCAAACTGCACCAAGATGTAGAGTGGGTCATGGGGTCTCTGTGTGCTAAGTTTGGTCTTGATCAGTCATTGGAGTAGGGTCACAGTGGTTTCAGTAAGTGAGTAAACATACTGCAAGTCCCATAATCCATGGTCAACCCTCCTCCAAAACTGCAGCAGGATGTAGAGTGGGTCATGGGGGCTCTGTGTGCCAAGTTTGGTCTAGATTGGTCATTAATGAGGGTTGCAACAATCTTGGGAAAGGAGTGGAGGTACTTGAAGTCCCATCATCCATGGTCTGTCCTCCTAGAAAGTGCACCAGGATGTAGAGTGGGTCATGGAGACTCTGTGTGCCAAGTTTGCTCTTGATCAGTCATTGGCGAGGGTCTCGGTCCCAAGGAGTGAGTGCAGTGACTGCAAGTCCCATCATGCATTGACAAATTCTTCCAAACCACACCAGGATGTAGAATGGGTCATGCAGGCACTCTGTGTAAATTGTGGTCCTGACTCATCATTGTTGGCAGTTGTAATGGTCGTAGGAAGGGAGTGCAGGTATTGCAAGCCCCATCATCCATGGTGCATCCTCCTCCAAACTGCACCAGGATGTAGAGTGCATCATGGAGACTCAGTGTGCCAAGTTTGATCTTTATCGCTAATTGGATGAGGGTTGCAGTGCTCTCAAGGATTGAGCAAAGGTACTGCAAGTCCCATAATCCATGGTCCATCCCCAGCCAAACCACACCAGGACGTAAAGTGGGTCATGAGAGGTCTATGTGCCAAGTGTGGTCCTGATCAGTCATTGGATGAGGTTAACAGCGGTCTCAGAATGTGAGTGATGGTACTGCAAGTCCCATCATCCATGGTTCATCCTCCTCCAAACTGCAGTAAGATGTCGAGTGGGTCTTGTGTGCTCTGTTTGCAAAGTGTGGTCTGTATTGGTAATTTTCTGACAGAGCCCCTGGCCTTTCCTTTCCTCTCTTTGTTATCTCGGAATCTTGGAATTGAGGCTGGCCAATCAGAGACCATATGCAAATTTCCTTCTGTCATGTCCCTGTTACTGTCATGAACCCTTTTCTCCACCAGGGGCTCCGTTGAAGCAGGCCAATCAGGGATCATATGCAAATAGCACCTCAGCAGCAGCCAGTCAGAATCTTGGAACTTTCAGGCTGGCCAATCAGAAAGCCGGCACATACACCGCCACACATCCGCCGCATACAAGTTTTGACTTTTATTATATATATAGACTAGCTTGGGGACCCGGCGTTGCCCGGGTTATTAGAGAAAGTGGGTAATGGTGGTTCTGTATGCCAAGTTTGGTCTTTATTGGTCTTTGGATAACGGCTGCATTATTTTCAGGTAGTGAGTGAAGGTACTTCAAGTCCCATCATCCATGGCCCATCCTCCTACAAACAGCAGCAGGATATAGAGTGGGTCATGGGGGCTCTGTGTGCCAAGTTTGGTCTTTATCAGTCATTAGATGAGGGTGGCAGTGGTGTCAGTAAATGAGTGAAGGTACTGCAAGTCCCATCATCCAAAGTCCATCCCCTTTCAAACTGCAGCAGGATGTAGAGTGGATCATGGGGGCTCTGTGTGCCAAGTGTGATCTTGATTGGTCATTAGAAGAAGGTTGCAGCAATCTTTGGAAGGGAGTGGAGGTACTTGAAGTCCCATCATCCATGGTCTGTCCTCCTCCAAACTGCAGCAGGATGTAGAGTGGGTCATTGGAGCTCCATGTGGCAAGTTTAGTCTTGATTAGTCATTGGCGAGGGTCTCAGTGGTCTCAGGAAGTGAGCAAATGTACTGCAAGTCCCATCATCCATCTCCAAAGGTTTCCAAACAACACCAGGACGTAAAGTGGGTCATGAGAGGTCTATGTGCCAAGTTTGGTCTTGATCCGTCATTGGATGAGGTTTGCAGAGGTCTCACAATGTGAGTGAAGGTACTGGAAGTTCCATCATCCATGGTCCAGCCTTCTCCAAAACTGCAGCAGGATGTAGTGTGGGTCATGGGGGCTCTGTGTGCCAACGTTGGTCTTGATTGGTCATTAGATGAGTTTTGCAGCAGTCTTGGGTAGTGGAGGTACTTGAAGTCCCATCATCCATGGTCTGTCGTCCTCCAAACAGCTCCAGGATGTAGAGTGGGTCATTGAAGCTCCATGTGCCAAGTTTAGTCTTGATGAGTCATTGGCGAGTCAGTGGTCTCAGGAAGTGAGTGAAGTGTCTGCAAGTCCCATCATCCATTGTCAAATTCTTCCAAACCGCACCAGGATGTAGAGTGGGTCATGCTGGGTCTCTGTGTAAATTGTGGTCCTGATCCATCATAGTTGGCAGTTGTAATGGTCTTAGGAAGGAAGTGCAGGTATTGCAAGTCCCATTGTCCATGGTGCATCCTCCTTCAAACTGCACCTGGATGTAGAGTGCGTCATGGAGACTCAGTGTGCCAAGTTTGGTATTTATTGGTAGTTGGATGAGGGTTGCAGTGGTCTGAAGAACTGAGCAATGGTACTGCAAGTCCCATAATCCATGGTCCATCCCCGGCCAAACCACACCATGACATAAAGTGGGTCATGAGAGGTCTATGTGCGAAGTTTGGTCCTGATCAGTCATTGGATAAGGTTAACAGCAGTCTCAGAATGTGAGTGATGGTACTGCAAGTCCCATCATCCATGGTTCATCCTCCTCCAAACTGCAGTAGGATGTAGAGTGGGTAATGAGGGCTCTGTGTGCCTATTTTGGTCTGTATTGGGAGTGTTCTGAACCAGCCCCCGGCCTTTCCTTTCCTCTCTTTGTCATCTCGGAATGTTTGATTTGAGGCTGGCCAATCAGAGACCATATGCAAATTTCCTTCTCATGACTCCGTTTCTGTCATGAACTCTTTTCTCCAGCAGGGGCTCCTCTTGAAGCTGGCCAATCAGTGACCATATGCAAATAGCACCGCTGCCCAGCCAATCGGAATCTTTGAACTTTCAGGCTGGCCAATCAGAGACCACAGTGGCAGCCAATCAGAAAGCGAGCACATACACCGCCACACTTTTGCCCTCCGCATACAAGTTTTGACTTTTATTATATATATAGATATAGATATAGACTAGCTTGGGGACCCGGCGCTGCCCGGGTTATTAGAGAAAATGGATAATGGAGGTTCTGTATGCCAAATTTGGTCTTTATTGGTCATTGTTTTCAGGAAGTGAGTGAAGGAACTTGAAGTCCCATCATCCATTGTCCGTCCTCCTCCAAACAGCATCGGGATGTAGAGTGGGTCAAGGTGGCTCTGTGTGCCAAGTTTGGTCTTGATCGGACATTACTAAGGGTTGCAGCAGTCTTGGGAAGGGAGTGGAGGTACTTGAAGTCCCATCATCCATGGTCTGTCCTCCTCGAAAGTGCACCAGGATGTAGAGTGGGTCATGGGGACTCTGTGTGCCAAGTTTGGTCTTGATCAGTCATTGGCGAGGGTCTCAGTGGTCTCAGGAAGTGAGTGAAGTGACTGCAAGTCCCATCATCCACTGTCAAATTCTTCCAATCCGCACCAGGATGTGGAGTGGGTCATGTGGGCTCTCTGTGTAAATTGTGGTCCTGATCCATCATTGTTGGCAGTTGTAATGGTCTTAGGAAGGGAGTGCAGGTATTGCAAGTTCCATTGTCCATGGTGCATCCTCCCCCAAACTGCACCAGGATGTAGAGTGTGTCATGGAGACTCAGTATGCCAAGTTTGGTCTTTATCGGTAATTGGATGAGGGTTGCAGTGGTCTCAAGAATTAAGCAAAGGTACTGCAAGTCCCATAATCCATGGTCCATCCCCGGCCAAACCACACCAGACGTAAAGTGGGTCATGAGAGGTCTATGTTCCAAGTTTGGTCCTGATCAGTCATTGGATGAGGTTAACAGCGGTCTCAGAATGTGAGTGATGGTACTGCAAGTCCCATCATCCATGGTTGCAGTAGGATGTCAAGTCGGTCTTGCAGGCTCTGTGTGCCAAGTGTGGTCTGTATTGGTAATTGTCTGACTCAGCCCCCTCTGGCCCTTTCCTTTCCTCTCTTTGTCATCTCAGAATCTTGGAATTGAGGCTGGCCAATCAGAGACCATATGCAAATTTCCTTCTCATGTCCCCGTTTCTTCCATGAACTCTTTTCTCCACCAGGGGCTCCTATTGAAGCTGGCCAATCAGAGACCATAGGCAAATAGCACCACTGCGGCAGCCAATCCGAATGTTGGAACTTTCAGGCTGGCCAATTAAAACGCTGGCACATACTCCTCCCATCGCACCGCCACACTTTTGTCCATACAAACTTTCACCTTTCACCTTTATTATATACATAGATATAGATATAGATATAGATATAGATATTATATCCATCAAAAACAACCCGGGGTAAGAATAGTCAGCGCTTACAGGAATCCAGTCTTTAAAACGGCTTGTTTTAACCCAGCTAATTGTCTTCCTGGCCAGCAGCTTAAAACTATTATTACTATATTATATTATTATTATTATATTATTATATTATTATATTATATATATATATATATATATATATATTATATTATATCCATCAAAAACAATCCGGAGAAAGAATGGTCAGCACTTACAGGAATCCACGCTTTTAAATGGCTTGTCTAATCCAGCTAATTGTCTTCCTGGCCAGTAGCTTAAAACTATTATTACTATATATTATATTATTATATTATTATTATATTATTGTATATTATATTATATTTATATTATATTGCATTATATTATAAAATATTATATTATATATATTATTTTAGATTATAATATATTATATTATCTATTATATAATGTAATGTAATGTAATATTATATTATATTATATTATATCCATCAAAAACAATCTGGAGTAAGAATAGTCAGCACTTACAGGAATCCAGTCTTTAAAACGGCTTGTCTTAACCCAGCTAATTGTCTTCCTGGCCAGCAGCTTAAAACTATTATTACTATATATTATATTATATTATATTATATTATATATATTATATTATATTATATTATGTATTATATATTATATTATATTATATTATATTATAATACAATATACAATAATAATATAATAATATAGTAATATAATAATATATTAAAATATAAAATAATATTATAATATAATATAATATAATATAATATAATATAATATAATATAATATATAATATATAGTAATAATAGTTTTAAGCTGCTGGGCCAGGAAGAGGATTAACTGGGTTACGACAAGCATGAGGAAAGAGGAGGTAAGCAGCAGAGCAAAGGTGGCTGGCAGGAGGGGAGAGAGAGAGGGAATTCATCGGCTTAAGCTGTGGCCAGGGACCGGAAGTGGGGTAAATGCGCTGCTTGCTACTGGGGAGGGAAGAGAAACTGCGAGATTGTAAAACTTGCACCAGATATACGAAAATAATTACAAAAATTGGAAAAATCATTTCAGTTCTTAATTACTCCTCACACTATTCCTGCATGACTCGATATTGGATCATAAGGCAATTTAAATACGAATGCATAACGAGCTTAGAAACTAACGAACACTATCAACCAAGCCTAATAACCAGATAAAAACTGTTATGATTACGTGGTCCAAAGATTTAGGACCACGTAATCATAACAAAAGATTGATTTGGAAGAATGGGAACATTTGTGGGAAAAGGGGTTTAAATTTTCACGCCAGCTCAATTAGAGAAAATATGTTTAAAATGTTTTATAGAACCTACATAACTCCAGAATTATTGGCTAAAATAGAGAAAACAGGACAAGGAACTTGCTGGAGATATAAGAATGCGAAGGGTTCATTTTTCCATGTATAGTAGATGTGTAATATAGTTAAAGAATTTTGGGAAAAAGTGGTGAAGGAAACAAACAATATGATTAACAAAAAAGTTAAGAAAAACCCGGAAATGTGCCTTTTAGGATTATTTACAATGCGTATCAGTGCAGGAGATGAAGAAATTTGTCAATATTGCTTTGTTGCGGCAAGACTAATAATAGCCAAAACTTGGAAAGGGGAAAAAGAGTTATCTATTAAAGATTGGAGAGATAGGTTAGCAGACTATATCCAAATGGCCAAGCTGACAAATAGCAGCAGAGGAGGAAATGGCTCGAGAGCAGTACGTGTGAAAAAGATTTGGGAGTCCTCGGGGACAACAAGTTAAACATGAGCCAACAATGTGATGTGGCGGCAAAAAAAGCCAATGGGATTATGGCCTGCATCAATAGGAGCATAGTGTCTAGATCTAGGAAAGTAATGGTACCCCTCTATTCTGCCTTAGTTAGACCACACCTGGAATATTGTGTCCAATTCTGGGCACCACAATTCAAGAGAGATATTGACAAGCTGGAATGTGTTCAAAGGAGGGTGACTAAAACGATCAAGGGTCTGGAGAACAAGCCCTATGAGGAGCGGCTTAAGGAGCTGGGCATTGTGTCCAGGTTGGTTCATCAGGTGCTCTACTATGGTTGACCTCTCTGGTTGTATTAGGCTGCAGTGCCGTTCATGTTCCTTGATTTGTGTTTAAGTAGGTGGGCTTTGCAGATTCTGCAAGGCCATTCAGTACTAATGAAGATGGCCAACTGCAACATTCACACTTGCCTCCAACAGACAAGAGTTCTTTCTCCCACCCTGGACATTCCACAGATATATAAACCCCACTTGCCTAGTTTCCAACAGACCTCACAACCTCTGAGGATGCCTGCCAGAGATGCAGGCGAAACATCAGGAGAGAATGCTTCTGAAACATGCCCGGAAAATTCACAGCAACTCACTTGTATTTTAATTTGTGAATTTTTAAAATTGCTTGTTGATTCTCATATTATCACAAAAAAATAAATTCAAAAAGTGCATTGGTTCAGGGTATTGAAATACCTGTGGTTTTTTTTTTTTACAACAGTTGGACTAAGTAACGATAAGAATCAAACATGGGTGTGTGGAAAGCTACACCTCTGCCTCTCCAAAGGAATAATAAAAAATACCAAGTGGAGCTATTTTGGAAAGTGGTGGCATTTCTAGATTGATGGACCACATCTGTTTCAATGCTAGGAAGCAAAGGAATGTCTTGATATGAACAAAACAACTATGCTGTGTGATCCTCTTGCTGCATCCTATGTAAGAAAGGGAAAGGTTTCCCCTTGACATTAAGCCTAGTTGTGTCCGACTCTGGGGGTTGGTGCTCATCTCCATTTCCAATCCAAAGAGCCAGCATTGTCCATAAACGCCTCCAATGTTATGTGGCCAGCATGACTGCATGGATCACCGTTACCTTCCCGCTGGAGTGGAAACTATTGATCTACTCACACTAGCATGTTTTTGAACTGCTGGGTTGGCAGAAGCTGGGGCTAACAACAGGAGCTCACCCCATCCCGCAGATTCAAACCATTGAGCTTCCAGTCAGCAATTTCTGCAACTTAGCAGTTTAACCCACTGTGGCCCCATTGCTATGTATTACATACATTTATATTTTTGGGAACAGTTTCCTTGGAAGTTGTTTCAAAGCTCTGTGTCCTCGGGGTTTTGAGCCCCTCAAACTAGCCTCCTCCATCTCCAAGGGATGCATCAGAGTCCCTCCATCACATATTTTCAATTTATTTATTTATTTATTTATTTATTTATTTATTTATTTATTTGCTGTGTTTCTATACGTCTTTTCCCATCCCTGAGGGGATTCAAAGTGATTTTCAACATTTTTATTTATTTCCTATCAAAAATATTGCATAAATATAAAACTGATAAAAATAGAAGGTCTGCAGACGGCTAAATATCTCTTGACCAAAAACAGGTAATGGCATAGTCTGTAGCCTCCTACAATTCCTCCACTATACATGAGGCTGGGCACAGTGGACAAGCATACTGATGCCGAGTTGTCTGTTCTGCTCCACAGTCACACAAGGTGTGGGATTCTTTTAGGTAGTGCCATTTTGCCAGGTTGTCTTTTGATCTGCCCACTCCACTTCTGAGTCTATTCAGGGACTTCCAAGTTGCCCATACTTGGTTTACCCCTGGAGGAAGACCCTCACGGGGGTGGGGGTGGGGCATCCAGTTAGGATTTCCTGGTTTAGCTGCCCAGAGAGATACTCTTGCTGTTGCTGGAGGGACGCCAAGAGGAGTGGTAGTTCTCATAAAGCTTTTCTTTGATTTGAGTCTACTGGGAGAAGGCTGGTAGCCATGTAGTCGATGGATTTCACAGAGTTTACCTTATTTCTCTCACATTTAGCTGTAACTTCCCGTCTCACATCAGCTTGTAGAGTTTATCAACAGATGTAGGTTTAAGACATCCTGTGATTATTCTGCATGTTTCATTAAATGCTATGTTCACCTGCTTTGCATGGGCAGACCTATGCCAAGCAGGGCAGGCATACTCGGCAGTTGAGTAAGACAAGGCCAAGGCTGATGTTCTTATTAATTTTAGATCTGCACCCCATGTGCTGCCAGTAAGTTTTTGCAAGATGTTATTGCATGCAGCCACTTTATGCTTGGTGTTCAAGCAGTGTTTCCTATATGCTAGTGTTCAATCTAAGGTAACACCGAGATATTTAGGATGGAATCAATGTTTAAGCTCTTGATCTTCCCGGGTGACTTTCAATTTCCTGTTGGCTTCATGGTTGCATAGATGGAAAGCACACACTTGTGTCTTGGCAGGGTTAGGCTTCAGGTGATTATTTTTGAAGTAGTTGGAGAGATCTTTCAAGGCATTAGTAAGTTGGATTTCAACTATTTCAAAGTATTTTGCTTGTGTTGTTAGGCCAAGGTCATCAGCATATATAGAGCTCGTTGTGAGTGGTGATTGTGGCTGATCATTAGTAAAGATATTAAATAAGGTCGATGCAAGAACACTGCCTGGGGTAAGCCATTCTTTTGCCTCCTCCATCTACTTTTCCTGCCTTGAAACTCCACATAGAAGCTATGGTTTTCTAGGAGAGTCTGTATAGTTTTTGTGAAACATAGTCTTGGTTAATATGGTAGACTTTCTGCAGCATTTTCCTATGTTGCACTGTGTCATGGGCTGCTGTAAGGTCAAGAAAAAGTGTTCCAGTAATGCAACCTTTATCATATCTTTCCTCGATGTACTCAGTCAGATGAAGAATTTGGCCTGTACAGTTTTTCCCTGGTCTGAAACCTGCTTGTTGTGCAATAAGGTGGGGTTCAATGACATGCCCTAATGGATTTAGTAGTATCCTCTCATATACTTTATATAGATGACGTAGGAGTGAGATGGGCCGGTAGTTCCTAGCATTGGAAGCATCTTTACCAGGTTTTAAAATGGCAACTATCTTGGTTTTCCTCCATAGTCTGGGAATCTGTTTGTGTGCCAAGCACTGATTGTAAAATTTCAAAAAGCCAGTTTTCAGTTTTGGGGCCCAAGTGTTTTATTTGCTCCATCATTAAGTCATTTAGGACAGGAGCTTTACCAGTTTTACATCGCTTAATAGCTTCCAACATAATAGTGGCAAAAGGCAATGCCATACATGTGAAAGACAAAATATAATTTCTAGATGATAACATATACCATAAATTAAGAACCTTGACCATATCAGCACAAAGCAACATATACATTGAAATTGCATCATTAAAAGTATCAATTAAAACAGTTATTTAAAATCTCACACAATCTGAAAGCATGTCAGGAGCCATTCCAATCTCATTATTGCACTGAGATATCAGTTGTTGCCCTATCACTTTGCAAATGCTTGATCCTGCCACCAGAATTTAACCTTCTTCCTGAAGGGGGCTGATCTGATGCCACCGCCGAGAAGGCCCTGTCTCTTGTCCCCACCAGGCATGCCTGCAGAGGGGATGGGATAGAGAGCAGGGCCTCCTCGGATGATCTTAATCTTTGAGATGATTCATAGAGGAAGATAATGTATGTTCAGACAGATAAGCTGGGCTGGAACCATTTAGGACTTGATGGCTTAAGCCAGCACTTTGAATTGTGCTCGGTAGCAGACTGGCAACCAGTGGAGCTGGTGCAGCAAGGGAGTTGTATGTTCTCTGTGCCCTGCTCAAACTAGAAACCTGTCTGCTGCCCATTTGACTACTTGAAGCTTCTGAACAGTTTTCAAAGGCAAGCTCATGTATAGCATGTTGCAGTAGTCTATTTGAGATGTATCCAAAGTGTGGTCCACCATGGTCAAGTCTGACTTCCCAAGGTACACGTGCACAAGTTTGAATTGTGCAAATGCTCCCCTGGTTGCTGCTGAGACCTGGAGTTCCAGGCTCAGCAATGAGTCTAGAATCACTCCCAAGCTGAAAACTTGCATCTTCAGGCAGAGTGTAACCCCATTCAGCACAGCTGTAACCCTACACCCTGTTCGCCCTCATACTGACTGTCACAGCTGCCAAGCATCGGTTCAGGTCCTGAACAACTTCTTTAGCAGCAGGTGGAAAGGATTGATAGAGTTGGACATAATCTGCATCCAGATGACATCGAAGTCCAAAACTCCGGATGATCTCTCCCAGTGGCCTCATGTAGATGTTAAACAACATGGGAAACAATACTGAGCCATTTAAGACAGCACAAATCAACTGATTTTTGTTTTTTGTTTTTGTTTGTTTTTTAGTCGTATCAGGAGCGACTTGAGAAACTGCAAATCGCTTCTGGTGTGAGAGAATTGGCCATCTGCAAGGATGTTGCCCAGAGGACGCCTAGATGTTTTGATGTCTTTTACCATCTGTCATGATAAAATATGCTGTATGGTTTGAGTGAGATTGTATGAAAGGCGTGTGAATGCGGCCCAATTGGGCTGAAGAAACCATTCTAAGGAATGAGGCCCGGAAAACTACAAGACAGAGGTGAAGGACTCATGGACTAATTAAAATTGCTGATGAGATTTGGGACAAATGATTAACTGTTGACATTCTGACTTGATTAACTCTTGGTGGAAGAACAACTTGTTTACATTGCCAAAGACAGTGGTTCTTTTAGGTAAGGAAGTCAACACTGTGGCTCCTTACAGAAATGTTTACAAGCCTCCTTGATAAGGAAAGCCAATTAAAAAAAATCAACATCTGTCCAGGAACTGATGGAATCTGTCTGTCAGTAATTTACAACTTTCAGAACAACATCAACAGAAAATACTACATAAAGGACCCTTCTCTCTCAGAGAGTGTCAGGCCAACTGAACACCATTTCTGAACACCATCGTGAACAGCCACTGCCTCCTCTCAAGAAACCGATCATCTTCAGCAAGAAGAATGGTAAGAAAGCTTGATGATTGATTGAATGAATGAATGATTGAATGTTAGAGTATATGTGTAAATGTTGATGCAATATTCCCCTTTGTCTATGTAACCAATATAATTATTATAAAACCCAGTACTGGAGTCCGTGTCTACTCTGAAAGTGCCTAATGCAATCTGTCTCAGTAAAAGCGGAATAAAAGAACCGATTTAATGTTTTTTTTAAAGTACTTATGACATATTTGGCATAGTGAAGCGTCCTAACAACTATTACTCATGTCCTCCCCCATCCCCTTGTATCTACAATTCCTATTGTTAATTAACTGTGAAAGGGACAGGGGTCAAAGCGACGAAGCGGATTATTTAGTGTAACTTTGTAATTGTTGTATTGTTAATATGTTGTTTGTAATTGCCTTTTTGTAAATTGCCTTTTATATGTGTTGTACACCGCCATGAGTCGCCCTAAAGGGCTGAGAATGACGGTTAACAAATGCATCAAATAAAATAAATAAATAAATAAATAAGCGGGCTGGAGTTTGCGGGAAACAACAGGGCGGGGGGGGGGGGGGAGAGATAAAGGGAATGGAAATGTATGGTGAATTGAGATCTCAACAAATCAAAAAACCAACAATGAAATGCAAACTGAGGTTATGGATATGGAATGCGGCATGGAGGGGGGAGGGTGTTCCACCGGCCGAGGGGCCCCCATAGAAGTGGTGGTGGGGAAGGGGAGATGCGGGAAAAGGAGACCATTAATTCGGCCTAGGGATTGTGTAGCAACATTAGTAATTCCAAACCGGTCTCCTAACATGGTAAATTGGTGTAACCAGGATGGCGGTTCCTCTGGATTGAAGGTAATGCTGTTGAACGCCAGATCTGTCAATGGAAAAAACTTTCATCCAGGACCTAATCCTGGATGAACGGGCAGATCTGGTGTGCATCACAGAGACCTGGCTGGACGAGACTGGAGGTGGGAATTTGACCCAGCTCTGCCCGCCAGGTTTTTCCGTGCAGCATCAGCCGAGATCTGGAGGGCGGGGAGGCGGGGTTGCAGTGGTCTACAGAGATTCAATCCCTTTGACCAGGGGCCCCATCCCACAGTCAACAAATTTTGAATGTGTCCACCTGAGGGTGGGTTTTTTTTCATGTCAGGAGCAACTGCTCCTGTTGTGAGAGAATTGGCCGACTGCAAGGACGTTGCCCAGGGGATGCCTGGATGATTGTTTTGATATTTTATCATCCTTGTGGGAGGCTTCTCTCATTTCCCCGAATGAGGAGCTGGAGCTGATAGAGGGAGCTCATCCGCCTCTCCCCGGATTCGAACCTGCAACCTGTCGGTCTTCAGTCCTGCCGGCACAGGGCTTTAACCCACTGCACCACAGAGGGCTCCACTGAGGGTGGGAGACCAGGACAGAATAGGGATTCTGTTGGTGTACTGTCCACCTCACTGCACCACAGTCTCCCTGCCTGAGCTAGCGGGGGTGGTCTCGAGCCTGGCATTGGAGTCTCAGCAGCTCATTGTGCTGGGGGACTTCAATGTCCATGCTGAGGCGGCCCTTTCAGGAGCGATGCATGTCTGCCATGGCAACCATGGGGCTGTCCCAACAAGTATCTGGCCCCACCCACAGTGCGGGACACACATTGGACTTGGTTTTCTGCCAGGGATGGGAGGAAGGTGGTGGTGTTGAGGAGCTAACCATGTCTCCGTTGCCATGGACTGACCACTTTCTGGTCAGATTTAGGTTCACTGCACCCCCTAACCTCTGCAGAGTTGGAGGACCCATTAAGCTGGTCTGCCCCAGGAGGCTTATGGATCTGGATGGATTCCTGATGGCTCCTGGGGAGTTTCCCGCCACCTCGGTAGGTGATCCTGTCGATACTCTGGTCGCTCTCTGGAATGGGGAGATGACTAGGGCAATTGACACGATCGCTCCAGAACGTCCCCTCTCGAGTAGCCGAGCTAAACCAGCTCCTTCACCGAGGAACTGGCAGTGATGAAGCGAAGGAAGAGGGAACTAGAGAGCGTGTGGCGTTCGGATCCAAACGAGCCAAATCGAACACTGTTTGTGTCCTTTTTAAGGGCATATGCCACGGCAATAAAGGCCGTGAAGAAAGCTTTCTTCGCGGCCACTATTGCGTCTGCAAAGAACCGTCCGGCTGAGTGGTTCCGAATTGTCAGAGGCCTTTTAAATCCCACCACTCAAGGTGGGAACCCTGACAATTCGGCCTCTCACTGTGAAGCTTTTGCTCAGTTCTTTGCAGACAAAGTGGCTTTGATCCGCTCTGGTCTGGATACCACGTTAAAAGCAGTCTCTGCGGATGTAACACGAGCACCTGCTTGTCCTATTTTGATGGATTCTTTTCAATTGGTGAAACCCGAGGATGTGGACAAGATACTTGGAGGAATGAGGCCTACCACGTCTATCCTAGACCCCTGCCCATCCTGGCTTCTAAAGGAGGCCAGAGGGGGATTGGCTGAGTGGGTGGAGGTGGTGGTGAATGCCTCCCTTCGGGAAGGCAAGATTCCAGCGAGCTTAAAACAAGCTATAATAAAACCGCTGTTGAAAAAACCATCACTGGACCCCACTAAATTTGACAACTTTCGGCCAGTGTCCAATCTCCCCTTTTTGGGCAAAGCCTCACAACTCCAGATATTCTTGGTAGACACGGATTATCTGGATTCGGCACAGTCTGGTTTCAGACCAGGACATGGTACCGAGACAGCCTTGGTCGCCTTAGTGGATGATCTGTGCCAGGAGCTCGACAGGGGGAGTGTGTCCCTGTTGGTGCTGCTGGACTTCTCAGCGGCCTTCGATACCGTTGACCACGGTATCCTTCTGGAACGCCTCGTGGGGATGGGATTTGGAGGCACTGTTTTACAGTGGCTCTGGTCATTCCTAGAGGGCCATTCCCAGAAGGTGTTGCTGGGAGACACCAGTTCAACCCCACAACCGTTGTCTTGTGGGGTTCCACAGGGTTCAATTCTGTCTCCCATGTTGTTTAACATCTACATGAAGCCGCTGGGAGAGATCATCCGGAGTTTCGGGGTATGGTGCCATCTGTACGCAGATGATGTCCAACTCTATCACTCCTTTCCATCTGCTACTAAGGGGGTTGTCGAGGTCCTGAACTGATGCCTGGCCGCTGTAACGGTGTGGATGAGGGCAAACAAATTGAAATTGAATCCAGACAAGACAGAGGTACTCCTGGTCAGTTGCAAGGCCGAACAGGGTATAGGGTTACAGCCTGTGTTAGATGGGGTTGCACTCCCCCTGAAGATGCAGGTTCGCAGCTTGGGTGTGATCCTGGACTCATCGCTGAGCCTGGAACCCCAGGTTTCAACGGTGACCAGGGGAGCATTTGCACAGTTAAAACTTGTGCACCAGCTGTGCCTGTACCTTGGGAAGTCTAACTTGGCCACGGTAGTCCACGCTCTGGTTACATTCCGCCTAGACTACTGCAACGCTCTCTACGTGGGGTTGCCTTTGAAGACGGCTTGGAAGCTTCAACTAGTCCAACGCTCGGAGCCATGATTCTAACAGGAGCGGAATGAAGGGAGCATACAACCCCCCCTGTTGCACCAACTCCACTGGCTACCAATTTGCTACCGGGCTCAATTCAAAGTGCTGGTGTTGGCCTTTAAAGCCCTAAACGGTTCCAGCCCAAGCTACCTATCCGACCGCATCTTGGTCTATGAACCCACCAGGACTTTGAGATCTTCCGGGGAGGCCCTGCTCTCAATCCTGCCAGCCTCACAAGCATGGCTGGCGGGGATGAGAGATAGGGCCTTCTCGGTGGTGGCTCCCCGGCTGTGGAATGCCCTTCCCACAGACATTAGATTAGCACCATCTCTAATGGTATTCCGCAAAAAAGTAAAGACCTGGCTATTTGTTCAGGCGTTTGAATAATTTAGTGCAATGATTGGTAATGACATAGGAATGGAACAATGGATGACGAATTTGGATTGTGTTTTTTTAGTGATGAGACACTAGTGAATGGTTATTATAGTAATTGTGTACTAACTGTTAGGCCTGGGTAACAACGGAAAAATTTGTTTCTAAAATCGATTTGTATTTGGGTGGTTTTTTTGTTTCGATATTTAAAATAATTACAAAATTTTCCCTTAAAAAAGTTCGGTATTTACGAAATTTCGTAAATGTGAAAAAAATTACAAAACATTAACGAATCGATTTCCGAAACAATAATGAATTGATTCGTTAATGGCGGACGCGACCGCGAAATACGCTAAAAAACCTCCAAAAACTTCTGAAGCTTCCCTCTCCCTCTGTTGTTGACTGTTGGTGTGATATTATAATTTTTTTTCACTAATTAAACAAAAAACTTGCCCCAGACATGCGGAAATAATAACGAAACGACCTCAGAACAATAACGAAACGAATACAATAACGAAATACGAAGCATTTACAAAACGTATTTAAAAATTCGTTTTTTTTAAGTTGCTCCAGAATGGTTCGTTATCGTTTTGTAATTGAAAAAATAACGAATTATTAATGAATTACGAATTAACGAAATGAAACCGCCCAGCCCTACTGTGTATTAGATTAGGTTGTTAACTTTTTTTTATATTGGTGCATTGAATTTTGCTGTTTCCTGTGTGCTGTGAACCACCGTGAGTCGCCTCCGGGCTGAGAACAGCGGTATAGAAGTAAAGTAAAGTAAAGTAAATAAATAAATAAATAAATAGTTGGCAGGATTCCCTGACAGGACTTTTTTCCTGAAAGTGAGACAGAATGTATTAGAGTAACATGGAGAAATAAGATAGACACCTGGTAGGAAAATCAGTAAAAAGCAGAAAGGTCAAAACTAAATTTTAAAGGGGTCCTAAGGGTGTGGGAATATCCCCATTTTCTGGAAAAGTATGCCTTGGTGGATTAAGAAAAGAAAATCCCTGAATGGAGGGGGAAAGGATTCTTCATATGGGAGTCTGTTTTCAATAAAGCCAGGGAAGGCTAAGGATTTCACGGAAAGTTTAGGGAAAGATCTCTCCAATGAAGGAAAGGATTGGATGCTGAATATTAAACATCACAACACTCCAAATGCCCAGGCGGAGGATGGCATTCAAAAAGGGAAGGAATAGCTTAGTAGCCAGCTAACAAGAGAGGGCTCTTCTGTTGCAGAAGTAATATACAAAGGTACAGGTGTTGCAGTTCAGGAAGGATGCATTTTTGACCCTAGTATACAGAAGAGTGCCACTATAGTGCTAATGAGCACTGCTTTGAAACTCTTGCAGACGCACTTTAGGTGAGCTAAGGAAGAAAATAATGAAATAAGATAACTTTTACAGGAAAAGACTAGACAGCTTCATGATATGAGTCTAAAACATTTGTTGCAGGTAGAAAGATTAATAGAAGCAGTGAAAAAAACAGGGGAGATTGATCGTCTGTTAGATGAAGTAGAAAAAAAGCGAGAAGAGGTGCAAAGTTTAAAGGCACAAGTGAGCATTTTAAGGGTTGTTGTTAAACCAAAAGAAGAGGAAGGAAAGGGCTTAGAATTAACTAAAAAGGTTAAGCACATGGCTTGTCAGAAGGGAAAGATTCCAGAGGAGGACCCAGGTACAGGATTTAATTATTCCTGTTCTGATGATGAAAGCAGGGAAGATCCATGTTGTCAGCCAGTTTCATCGGCCATTAAAATAAAAGCATATTGGAAGACAACATATAATTATGATAAATCTGGAACTTGGAAAGGCCAATCTGTAGTGTATGAACAGATGTCAAGTGCAGAATTGGGGGAAATCAAGGGAAAAGTAGGGCCAAATGGAGATAACATAGTAAGGTTTGCTGTTTCCCTGTTGGAAGCGAGAGATCAACATGATATGCAAGATGAAGAATTTATGAGGCTTCTGCGCATGTATTCAGAATTACAGGAGCATCAACTAGATAATATAGGACTTGTGAATGCTTTGAGAGAATGGGTTCTGGAAAATGGAGGGGGAAGAGCAAAGAGAGACGTTGTAAATTGGGTGCAAAAATCAGGTGAAGATCCCATAATATACTGTAGAAGAATGTTTTCAGGATTATATTTAGCAGTACTGATAGAGTCTGGGGAAGATGAGAATGGGCAACAGGAGTTTTGGGGAGGAAAATCTATGGAAGAGTTGGCCTCTTGCATAAAAGATAAAGAGAAATCTTTGGATGGGCTGCAATTAGAATGGAGACAAGGACTAGGAGTCAGGGGACCAACGTTTCCCTATGACTGGAAAGAATTGAAAGAGACTTTAATAGAATTAAAGAGACATGTGGTAGGTGGGAGACAGGAAAAAGCAAAAGTAAAAGTTGAAAGCCATGAACCTAGAAGGATATCATACAGTAACAAACAAGTTTGGAAAGAAATGGGGAAAAGGAAACCAGGAATGGAACAAGGAAGGAATAGATACACAGGTTTTTCACATTTTCATAGAAATACAATATGGAGAGCTTTGAGAAACTTAGGGGCACCTATGAGAGAGTTTGATAATGCCTCAGATGAAAAGTTGATTAAAGCATTAGAAGAGTATTCATTCAAGAAGGGAGAAGAGAGGCCAGGAAGCCAAACTCAGAATCAGGTTCAACCTGATAAACAAGCTGTAAAAAGTATAGGGACAAAGGTAGAGCCATGAGCGCCACCCGTTAATTTCCAGGAATTAGGAAAAGATCTTAAGGAACTGGTAAAAGCTTTAAAAGAAATGCAAGAAAATGGAGTAGAAACTGGGGAGCAGGGAAACTACTAGGGGTGCCCCGCTGTCAATAATAAAACCCTGGGAGATTTAGATTGGCAGCACAGGGGGAACTTGGTATACATCCCAGGGGAAAATAGATTATACATATATGTAACCGACAGTAGGGGGCGAACATATAGAACTCTATTAGATTCAGGGGCCACAACAAGTTTAAGTAAGAGTGGAGAGATTGCGTCCAATATTATTAGAAGGAGTTAAGGGGAAACCAGAGAACAGTCGTATAGGAGTTGGACTAATTAACATCTGTGGGACTATGTGTGAAAGTGAATTTCTTATAGACAAAGAAGCAATAGAAGACATGATTATTGGAATTGATCTGTTAAAAAGATATGGGTTTTGGTTTGATCCATATAGCCACCAGCTATATCAACTTGTGAAACAAAATGGGAAAATTTACAGCATGAAGGTAAAAATCTTAGAAATTAAAGGAAAAATGGGAACAGATAGTCCCTGGAGCAGGGATTAAATCAAAGAATGAATGTGGAAAACATAAAACAGCCTGTGTTGAGATAAAGGGGAAGTTTGTCCCTCCTCAAAAACTGTATCCTCTCAGTAAAGAAGCAGAGGAAGGAATTTTTGAGGTAGTTCAGAAATTAGAAAAATAAGGAGTAGTGAAAGAGACTATTAGCCCCTTCAACAGTCCTGTGTGGCCTGTTAGAAAGGCAGATGGAAAGTCATGGAGACTGGTGGTAGATTATTGTAAAATAAATGAAGGGACATCAGCCATGGCACCTGTTGTTGCAAATATTGTAGAAACGATGGGGAGAGTGAGTAGCACAGCAGACTGGTTTTCTGTAATAGATTTGGCCAACTGCTTCTTTTCTCTACCTCTCTCTGAAGAAAGTCAGCAAAGGTTTGCATTTACTTTGAAAGGCAGGCAATACACATTTACTAGGGTCCCACAGGGGTTCCATAATGCCCCAGCTATAGCTCATAAACATGTTTTAGATATGATGGAGGGCTTAGATCCAGAAGATCGGGCCCACACTCTCCATTTTGTGGATGATATATTAACATGGGGAAAGACAGCACAAGAGGTGGAACAGAGAACTAAAGGGATCTTAGAAAAGATAAAGGAAACAGGATTTAAAGTCAATTTAGAAAAGGCTCAGCTAAACAGAAGGTGAAATATTTAGGAGTGACTTTAGAAGGGGGAGGAAGAGTCATTGAAGATAATAGGATTAGTAGTTTGTGTGCTATCCAGCCTCCACAAAATGTCAAGGAACTTAGAATTCTTTTAGGAGCATTTGGATTTGTCAGAGGGCATGTTCCAGAATATGCTGAATTAGCTAGACCAATGTATGCTTTATTGAAAAGCATGCCAAATGGGACTGGACATCAGAACATGATGCCTGCCTAAATAAATTAAAATTGTGGGTCACAAGAGCTGTAAAATTGTATCATCCAGATAATGACAAGCCCTTTTATCTGAGACCATACTGGACACCTTACACAGCGCAAGCAGGGTTATACCAAAAGGGTGAAGATGGGAAAATGCGCCCAGTAGCATACACTTCTAGGAAATTTAAAATTCCAGAAATGAAATGCAATGAATGTGAAAAGGCAGCAACCACAGTAATGTGGGCCTTAGAAGAATGGGCGTATTTAATAAGAACAAGTCAAGTGATAATACAGTCATCACATGGGATATTAAAATATATCCTAAATAATAAAACATCTACTGTGAGTTCAGTTAAAATGGTTCAATAGACAGTTTGGTTAAATCAGAAAGGCATAGGATTTGAAACTTTAAAAGCCCCTGATTTAATGACTGCTGTTATTACAGAAGGAGAAAACCATGTTTGCAATGCCGTGTCTGGAGACATGAATATAAGTGATTTTAAAGGCCAAGTGGAAGCTTTAAGTGAACAGGATTATGTGTGGTTTACAGATGGAGGATCTTGGTTTGAAACAGGAACAAGGATAACAGCTTGGGCAGCATGGAATAGCAAGACAAATGAGGAATTTCGAGAGGAAACCTCTGGTTCTTTTGGAGCTCAGGAGGCAGAATTGGTTGCAGTTAGAAAAATACTTGAATATGAATGTCAGCATGGGAGAGAAATCACCATACATGTCATCACAGATAGTGATTATGTCTATAAAGGTGTTACTGAATTTATGCAGTTTTGGGCAAAGGGTGGATGGAAAAATGCAAAGGAAAAAGCTTTGAAACATGAAACAGAATGGAGAAGGATATATGAACTTTGTCATATATTGTTTGATGTAAAGTTTTACTGGATAAAGGCACATCAGAAGGAAGGGGATTGGATAGTGCAAGGGAACAAAAAGGCAGATGAACTTGTGAAATTGTCAAAAGAGAAATTAAAATTTATAAATGGAAAACAGAACATGGATCATTACCAATTACTTAAAGATTTACATGAGATAGGACATGAAGGATTTCAGAAAGTTTGGAATAGAAGTAAGGCATTTGGCAGCTGGAAAGGGAAAGGAAAAATGTTGCAAGAAGTGTTAGATAGCTGTGTACCATGTGCTTTGGAAAAAAGAGAATATGGAAAAGCAGAAGGGGTGGTTGCACTCCAAAGACAATGGGAACCATGGGGGACTATTTATATAGATTACATAGATAAGTTACCCTGGACGAAGGAAGGATTTCAGTAGTTGTTGGTAGTAATAGATGGATTTTCACGATGGTCAGAGGCCTACCCAACGAAAAATAATGGAGCAGTCGCAACAGCAAAACAATTGTTTAATAACTTATTTTGCAGAATGGGGGTTCCTACAATTATCAATTCAGATAGAGGGGGTGCTTTTGTAGGAGAAGTAATGAATACAATGGAGTCAGCCTTGGGAATAAAAAAGAAATTACACATTTCTTACAGACCTCAAAGTTCAGAAAAAGTGGAAAGGGCAAATCAGACTATTAAAACTATGCTTCGCAAATTGGTAAAAGAAAATGGGAAAGATTGGGTAGATAAGTTACCCTTAGTCCTAGCAGCAATGCGAAGTAGTTCGGTTGGACCATTAGGGTTTTCGCCTTTTTGTTTGGAGCCTCAATGCATTTGGGATTTCCTGCAGAATATCATGAGTGGGATGAAGACTTTTGGTTACAGGCACTCAAGGAAAGGCACAAATATAGAGAAACAATTAGGAGAGAATGGTCAGAAGCTCAACAGGTCAAGATGGAAACAGAAAAGGCCCAGATAATGCTACAACCTGGGACTCAAGTAGCTTACTTATACTTGGGAACTAAAGGGCACCCTCTTCACCCGAGGTGGAGAGGGCCATATGTGATTTTGGATTCTATTTACCCTCACTCTTACTTATTACAGGTCAATGATAAACAGAAGTGGGTTCATCGGAATCAGATAAAACCTTGGAAAGCTGCGCAAGTGAATTAACAGTTCTATTTGGTTTATAAACTGGAATGAAGGTGGCCACCAACTAAAAGAAGACAAAGCTTATGAAGAAATTGCAATTGGAGCATTAAAAAGAACAGTGTATATTTATTTTATTTATTTTATTTATTTCAGTTACTTCTACCCCGCCCTTCTCACCCCCGAGGGGGTACTCAGGGCGGCTTACAAAAGAAGGCACAATTCGATGCCTATGTCAAATATACATACATACATAAAAGCAATTAAACAGTTAACTAGTTAAAATCATCAGTACATGACACAATAGTAAACAATCTCATGCTCAGTGTTCAGAGTTCCATAAATCCATTCTGTTCCGTCAATTCCTGCCCATCATCAAGATCTTTTCTTTAGCTGCCAGAATGTCCAAAAGCCTGGTCCCACATCCAGGTCATCAATTTTTTTCTGAATGAAAAAAGGGAAGTCGCTGATCTAATCTCCCCGGAGAGTGAGTTCCACAGGTGAGGGGCCACCACCAAGAAGGCTCTGCTCCTCGTCCCCGCCAGCCTCACTTGTGATAGAGGTGGAATCAAGAGCAGGGCCTCCCCAGAAGATCTTAAACTCTGAGGTAGGACGTAGAGGAAGATCCGTTCGGACAGATACACTGGGCCAGAACCGTATTATATATATATATATATATATATATATATATATATATATATATATTGTTTGTGCTTTATAGTTTTTAAAGAACTTAAGCGGAAAGAAAGAGTGCACTAATCATGTCAAAATTACTTTGAAAGGCAGGCAATATTATTATCTGGTACCAGAGTCTACTTGCAGTTGTTTTTCCAGAGGCCAGAGCTACAAGCCTCAGACTTCTGGAACAACAAAGCAGTTTGGGAATTAGGGGAGGTTGAGTCACAGAATTTGCTCATTTAAAGAGAATGGACGTTATGGGGAAAATGAATTGCAAATATTATTTTTCAGCGCAGGATGAAGTGGGAATTGGTTGGTCTCCGATCAGGAAATACTTAGAAAAAAATCAAGAACAGAAAAGGTGAACGAAGAAGAAGGAAAGAAGACGAGAAACCTAAAGTGGAAGACCACACAACTACTAACCAAAATATGGGGAAACTAATGATTAAGGGGGATAAGCCAGCTACATACTAACACACTTCACGTCCCACTTTTCCAATCATGCACAACCCTTCCCTACCCCGCCCATGGTTAGATAAGGGACACCCCACAAAGTCTGATCCACAGTACCCTACCCTACCCTATTCCATAGATAGATAGTTCCCTTCCTTTTTTCCCCTCCCTTTTTCCCCCCTCCCCTGCCCCTATCCCTCCCAAACCTGTCCTTCTTTTAAAGTAAATCCAGTATGTCAATGATCAACATCTTATTGATGTACAACCACTAGAAAACCCTAATAAAAATATTTTTTTTAAAAAAGGAAATGGGTTCAAATCATACACACTGGAGCCGAAATGAGGTGCTTTTAAGAGAGGATGTTAGGCTTGCATCCAGAGGGAAGCCAGGGCCCCCGAAAAGAAGCCTTTAGGAAAAATTCCCTTATTAAGCAATCTTTATGAGGCTTGAGCTTAAATATAACAGTTCTTTATTAATGAACAAACAGGAATTGTCTATTAGCTCTTGCAAACTTGTTTACAGGAAACAGGCACTATCTTCAAAAACTTTGCTCAAAGGAAAATTCCCCTTTAGCTCCTCCCAGGCTGCTGTGAACCTAAACCTGACTGATTTGAGTCCACTACCGGCTGAACTGCGTCTCAGAACCTAGCAGACGTACCAACAGGCCTGTAGTCACTTAGCTGGTTTGATGAGCAGAGCTGTTATTCCCTCCGGAAGTCCTCAGGGCTGTAAAGCTGTTTCCCTGGAACCTTTTGGGAATCTGTAGAGGCTCTTAAAACTGTTCTCCCCCAGGAAGTCTTAAGAGACGAAGCCTTTGCACAGGAGGACGTTTGTGTACATCCTCTGCACTGACTTCCTTTTTGAGACTGACTGAAAAATGGCCCCTTCCCTTCAAAAAACCCAGAGAGGGGCGCGACCAGGGAACCTAACTATTATTGATTTTGGATACCTTAGTTTGTGTTCAGATACAAAGATCTATAAAGGTAATACTTCAATAGATATAAAACAATGTGAATCATGGGAAACAGGTTATGTGTGTCCACCAGACTTAACACAGATAGAACCATGTGCTATAAATATGGAAGATGGTATATGTAGGTTACAAAACATGGGTAATGATACATTCATACAAGATACAGGAATGGGGTGTCTTTGTGTTACTACTGTTCAGCCAGTGTTTGATTGACATATAATAGAACCTGATAAACAAAATCAAGAGTGTAAATGTAATGTTACTTATATTCAAAATCTGGTGACGGGAAATATAGTTTTTGCTACAGAAATGATTAAGAGTAAAATATATTTAGAATTTTTAACTTCAGATTTAAATATAACAATAGGACCTGATTATGTAAAACTTAAGGCATTACTTTTGCAAAATGAACAAATCAAGAAACACTTGGAACAGCATGCTTGGAATACTAAAACAGATTTTGTTAAAATTCAATATGAACACGGAAATTCCAGAGGATTGCAGATCAAGAAAGTTCTTTGACTGAATACCATTAGTGGGATATTTTCAAGGGATATTTCACCAAAAGCTTCAACATTTTTGCATTTAATGATTCACCAAATTGTAGTGATCATAATGCTGTTAATTGTAATGGTTTTATGGACATGTATTTTGTTTAAGAAACTGAGATCTGTACAACTAAAATTAGATGCTACTTTACAATATCTGCATGTTGATTTATAAATGAAATTATAAATCAAGAGGAGGAATATGTCATGATAAAATATGCTGTATGGTTTGAGTGAGATTGTATGAAAGGCCAAGGGTGGAATGATTGGCCAACCTATAAAGAAATTTTAAAGATTAAACAAGGAGAAATAGAAATAAAAGAACAGCAGGAATTAATCTCGATTGACAAAAAAAATTCATGGTTACAATACTGGCAAATCAAAGAGAAATTTAAATTGGATTAAAAAATAGGCTTTGCACAAGGTAATGGATTCTGGGATAGTATCATGGAAACAGATAAGAAGTTGATAACTAAGATCTATAAAAAAATTGTTAGAATGGCATTTGGAAAAAAAAGAGGAGAAAAACTATATGAGACGATGGAATGAAAACATAAGAAGAACCATAGGTAAAGAAGAATGGAAGGAAATATGGACGAAAAGACTAAAGTTTACACAAGCAATAGAACTCAGAGAAAACTGGGTTAAAATAGCTCAAAGGTGGTATTTAACCCCCAAAAAGTTAGGGAAAGCTTACAAGAACACAAATACGACATGCTGGAAATGTAAGAGTAAAGAAGGATCATTCTTCCACATGTGGTGGACGTGTGATAAAGTAAAAAAAATTTGGAGAAAGATCCATGAAGAAATTCAAAGCATATTAAAAATACAGATACCATTGAAACCAGAGTTATTTTTGTTAGGGATGTATGACAGGAACCTAGATAAGGACAAAGACAAAATACTATTTTTGGCACTAATGGCCGCGAGAATGTGCTACGCTAAAGTTTGGAGACAAGAAGTGACTCCAAAAGAGGACGATTGGATAATAAAATTACTAGATATTAGGAATTTGGATAAACTCACCTTCTTATTACTGAAAAACAGAGAAACCAGAAGAAAAGAAACAGACTGGAGTGAAGTCAATGAATACTTAAAAAAGAAGAAAGAAGAATTAGTAGTCTAAGAAGGAGAATTACAGACTGAAACGAGATAAAAAGTGGGAAAGAAGAGAAACAAGGACTTAATTGTGAAAAACTTTTTTTAGAGAAGACTTCCGGAAGATACAAGGAGGTCAAACTATTTATTTCTTTTCTTTTTTTTCTTCTCTTTTTTCCTTTTTTTCTTTTTTTCTTTTTTTCTTTTTTTCTTTTTTCTTTTTTCACCATCATCTATGATAATTTTTATGCTATTTGTGTCCTTTTATGAAAATATTAATAAAGAATATATATATATATATTTTAAAAAAGAGATTGTATGAAAGGCGTATGAATGCTTCCCAATTGGGCTGAAGAAACCATTCTAAGGAATGAGGCCTGGAAAACTACAAGACAGAGGCGAAGGACTCATGGACTAATTAAAATTGCTGATGAGATTTGGGACAAATGATTAACTGTTGACATTCTGACTTGATTAACTCTTGGTGGAAGAACAACTTGTTTACATTGCCAAAGACAGTGGTTCTTATAAGTAAGGAAGTCAACACTGTGGCTCTTTACATAAATGTTTACAAGCCTCCTTGATAAGGAAAGCCAATTAAACAAAATCAACATCTGTCCAGGAACTGGTAGAATCTGTCTGTCAGTAATTTACAACTTTCAGAACAACATCAACAGAAAATACTACATAAAAGGACCCTTCTCTCTCAGGCCAACTGAGAGTGTGTCAGGCCAACTGAACACCATTTCTGAACACCATTGTGAACAACCACTGCCTCCTCTCAAGAAACTGATCATCTTCAGCAAGAAGAATGGTAAGAATGCTTGATTATTGAATGAATAATTGAATTTTAGAGTATACCTATTTAATGTTTTTTTTAAGTACTTATGACACATCATTGTGGGAGGCTTCTCTCATGTCCCTGCATGAGGAGCTGGAGCTGATAGAGGGAGGTCATCCACACTCTCCATGGATTTGAGCCTGTGACCTGTCGGTCTTCAGTCCTTCCAGCACAGGGGTTTAACCCACTGTGCCACCAGGGGCTCCAGTCAAGTAGGTGTCCCCCAACAACACCTTCTGGGAATGGTCCACTAGGAAGGACTGGAGCCATTGCAAAACAGTGCCTCCAAGCCCCATTACTATAAGGCGTCCCAGAATGATACTGTGGCCTACAGTGTCGAAAGCCACTGAAAGGTCCAGGACAACCAACAGGGACACACTTCACCTGTCTAGTTCCCGACGTAGATCATCCACTAAGGTGACCAAAGTTGTGTCAGTTCCATGTGTTGGCCTAAATCCAGACTGCGCCACATCCAGATGATCAGTTTCCTCCAAGAACACATAGTTGCAAGGCCACCACATGTTCCAGGATTTGCCCAAAAGGGGGAGATTGCACACAGGCCTAAAGTTGTTCAATATATTGTTTTTTCATCAGTGCTTTTACTACAGCCTCTTTTAGGCTGGCTGGAAAACCGCCTTCCTGTAACGAGGCATTAACCACCACCTTCACCCACTCTGCCAAACCCCCTATGACTTCCTGTATCAGCCAGGATGGGCAGGGGTCTAGGATGTATTTGGCTTTAAGCAGCTGTGCCAAGCTCATCCCTGTTATCCTCGTTTCTGAGCAGAAGGCATTGCTGGGGAATGGGATGCCCTGGAGCTAATTTTCCCCTCTAGGAATCTGGAGATTGTTTCCAGATAAGTCATTTTGCCCAAATGCTCTGGCCTTGGCTTCCCTTGCTATTACGCCTGCTGTCCGCTAGGTGGGGGTTCCACCTTTGTCCTGGTTCACCTTTTCAGAGAGGATTGAAAAGCCTCTTGTTTTCCATCTTGGTGTTGGGTGGGATGAGGAGAAGAGGGCAGCGCACTTCCAAATTGTGGCTATTGTGGAACGCAGATCTCCTTAAAATGCATGGTTTTAAATCCACATTTTTTTCAAGAGAGAAGAAAACATCTTCTGGCACGAACATGCTCAATTTCTGTCATTCCATGCTCTTTTGCTCCAGTTGGTCGAAGGAAGAGATGGCTCTTGTTTTGCACCCTCTTGAATGATTACTGTATTCATTCTGTTGAACCACTCCTTCTAGTTTCCCCCCTCTCTGTGAACTTGATTTCACATATGTTGTGCGAGGGATATCCAGAAAATGAGGTAACAAGTTTTTAAAAAAATACAAAAAATGAATATATTTTAATGAAGCATCCATGGATTGCAGCATAGATATTACATTATTTTCCCACATAATCACCATTCAGTTCAATACATTTTGTCATCTGTGGGATGAGTTTTTGATGCCCGGGTTATAGAAGTTTCCCTCCACCTATTATACAATGCCAGTCGATGAGCTACAGACAACTGGCACTGCTTGTTCGCTTCCACTACACGACAGTAAGACCAACTTCCCCTGAGAAAATTCCCCACAAGAAAGATGTGCCTTGTCACCTTACTTTCCAGATAACCCTCATACGTTTTGAGGAACCCAAAGGGTATGAGATGTTTTCCTTTCTGCCATTGTCCCCAATGAATTGGTTCCTGTCCATCCAAAATCATCCAGGCTTCCCCTGGGCAATGTCCTTGCAGATGGCCAATTCTCTTACAACAGGAGGGGTTGCTCCTGACACGACAAAAAAAAAATATCCATGCCATTGTCCTCTCCCTCCCTGTTTGTTCCGATTCAGGACGGAGACAAGTTCTGGAGGATGCTGGAGTGCTACATCCGGGGCAGCACCATCAAGTACCTGCGCATCCCGGACGAAATCATCGACATGGTGAAGGAGGAGGTGGTCTCCAAGGGCCGGGGCCGTCGTGGGATGCAGCAGCAGAAGCAGCAGAAGGGGCGCGGACTGGGCGGCACCCGACATTGTAAGAACCGGTGCAGAGCCGGGTCTGGAAGGGAGCCCCAGGGTTTGAACACAGACACACGTGGGCAGTCAACAAGAATTGCCTGGACAGTAGTTCTGTTGGTTTGTTCTGAAGTTGAATTCATTTGTAAGTCAGAACAGGGACATTTTTGAAGTGGAAATTCAGCCAAACATATATATGTATTTGGCTACAGTTAAACTTCAAAACCACACACACACGCACATATCTATTTATACATTTATCTTATCTATCTATCTATCTATCTATCTATCTATCTATCTATACACATAATTAAAAAAATGAAAATATGGATGTATGTATGTGCCTGGGGTGCCCAGTTTCACACACAGGCTCCCGCTTCTACAAACAGCTTTAACCCACAGTGCTGAGGAGACACAAAAGGCCCTCCTTCCAATGACATTTCAGGTTATAGTGAATGCTATGAACATGTAGCCTTGTATTTCTCAGCCTGGGGATCGGGACCCCGGGGGGGGGGGTCATGAGGGGGTGTCAGAAGGGTCACCAGAGACCAGACCAGTCATAGGAGTTCTGTGTGCCCAGTTTGGTTCATTTCCATTGTTGGTGGAGATCAGTATGCTCTTTGATTGTAGATTATCTATCAATCCCAGCAACTAAAACTTCCAAATAACAAAATCCACCCTGCCCCCCGCAACCCCACCAGTATTCAAATTTGGGCGTATTGGGTATTTATGCCAAATTTGGTTCAATGAATGAAAATGCATCCTGCATATCAGATATTACATTAAAATTCATAACAGGAGCAAAATTGCAGTTATGAAGTAGCAATGAAAATAATTTTATGGTTGGGTGTCACCACAACATGAGAAGCTGTATTAAGGGGTTGAGGCATTAGGAAGTTTGAGAAACATTTTTTTATTTTATTTCGAACATTTCTACCCCACCCTTCTCAACCCCTAGGGGACTCAGGGCGGCTTACAATTGGCAATAATTTAATGCCACATCATAAAATACAGAATACAGAATAACAAATATAACAATTAACATGAACATTAATAAATAAAGATTAAAACAGTATACTTACACTCTGATTAGCTATTGCCTGACTTGTGGCTGTTTAGCTAGCCATCTACTAATGAATACTCCGCTTAACTTATCCAAATCCTCTTCCATGCCATAGTCAAACATTATCAATTGTCCTTTAACTTGATTGCCCAAGGCCTGGTCCCACAGCCACGTTTAAACCTTTTTTCTAAAGGTGAGGAGGGATGACAATGACCTAATTTCCCCGGGGAGCTAATTCCACAGGCGGGGGGCCACCACTGAGAAGGCCCTGTCCCTCGTCCCTGCCAAGTGTGTTTGAGACAAAGGTGGGGCTGAGAGTAGGGCCTCCCCAGACGATCTTAAGCTCTGAGGTGGGATGTAGAAGGAGATACGTTCGGACAGGTACGCTGGACCGGAGCCGTTCGGACAGGTACGCTGGACCGGAGCTCTCGTTGCATCATTGGTGGGGGAGGTTCAGTGTGATCTCTGGCTACAGCTCCCACTATGGTGAGGCAGTCCCCTCAAATCCCTCCAGTAGGTTCAGTTGGTAATAGGGGTTCTGTGTGCCAAGTTTGGCCCAGATCCATCATCTGTGGAGGTCACTGTGTCTCTGGATGTAAGTGAACTACGACTCCCAGAAATGAAAGTAAATTCCCCACCCCCATCCCCCAAAGCCCTCCTGGATTTTTTGTTCATCATGGGGATTCCGTGTGCCAAATTAGTTCCAGGGCCATCACTGGTAGGGTCCACAGTACTCTTTGATTGCAGGTGAACTATAAATCCCAGTACCTACAATGGCTATAAATCAAGGTGAATTTCCCCCAAACATATCCAGTGTTTTTCTTTGATCATGGGAATTCTGTGTGCCAAAAGTGATCCAGGTACATTGTCAGTCGGGGTCACAGGGCTCTGTCTTGATCCTAAAACTCTCTAGTATGTTCAGTTGCTGATCAATGCCTCTGTTTGCTGTGTGCCAAGAATAGGAAAGGATTAAGGGGGAGGCAATGGGTAGGGTCATGCAAATTCCACACCAACAGAAAGGAACACTGGGATGACTGTGGTGGAGGAAACACATAAAATCTAGGATGGAATTGTCCCCATGTGAAATCCTTTACTTGGGTGGTGGGCAGTGTGGTGTTGGTGGAGGACATTGGCAGGGCTCTTGTTCATGGCACTCACTATAACCTGCAATATAATTGGTGAGAGGGCCTTTGGTGTCTCCTGAGTGATGGGAGCTATAGCTGTTTGTGAAGGCAGGAGCTTGTCTGTGTAAGTGGACATGCCAGCCGCATACACACATACATATTTTCACTTTTATTATGTGTGTGTATAGATAGATAGATACCCCACTTTATCTCTCCCGCAGGAGACTCAAAAGTGGCATAACACCAATCCTTCTTTCCACAACAAGCATATTTCCCAAAATCTATTTATCAGGGGACATAAAGTGAAGTGGAATCTTCCAAACAGGGGCACTGTCAGCAAAGGAAACCCCACAGGGGATGTTTGCCCTTCCCTATGCAATCCAAAGTATTGTGTGTGTGTGTGTGTGTGTGTGTGTCTGTATCTGGAGTGACACTCCAAAAATATCCAAGTTACAAACAAATTCAACTTAAGAGCAAATCTTCAGAAGCTCTCATTTGTAACTTGGGGACTGCCTGTACTAAGGGAGAGGAAAGACTGAAACTGTGTTTTCCTCCAGCAAATGGGTGGAGTCCAAAGAAAGACAGGTTGAGGCATTCGGGGCCTCTTTTGCTCTCTCCCTCAACAGAAAACCCACACACGCTGTCGACCTACACAAAAACTCTAACCATCACCCACGTCAAAAATGAAACACAATTAAAACCTTGGCAGACTATGCAAACTGGATCTACAAAGCACATCTCCAAGGTGAACAGAACCACCTAAAGTTGGCTCTACAAGGCAACTGAGACTCCACCACAAACAACAGAAGAGCAGCAAGACCAAGAACAAGCCACGAGAGTCGAGACAAAGATTCACCCAGAGGAAAAGGACTCTTGCCATATATCAGGGGAACCACTGACCACATAGGGAAGCTGATGAGAAAACGCGACTGTGAAGGAGTCGTTAAACTGCTGCCACCAATTGTAACGATGACCGTTTTAATGCCACCGAATGCCACCAATTGTGAAGGTGCGCGTGGTAAAGCACCCACTGCCACCTAATCTATGAGGGAAGCCGGGCAACGATCAATATCAACCTAGGAGCTATTTTATAAAGGGACTGTTAATTACAGAAGGCTTTATTCACTTGATAGCATAGCGTTTACTTTCTTGGCTTGACTTTATTATTGTAGGCTGTTCAACTTAGGAGCAACTGTATCAGGCAAGGCTTGAGGAAAACAGTAACAAGTTTATTTTAACAGGAGTATAACAATGTATAACTGTTCTTCAAAAAAGGCACAAATCTTGATGGATACATTGGAAAGGTTTCATGAGTAAACTCAGGCAAACACTTCATAAGGTTTCACAGCTGGCACAACAGGCTTAAACCCAGCCAAACCTTGACTCTTAATTCAGAATCAACAACCCCCTGTACCGGGTCCTTCTCTTCAATCACTTGGTCACCAATTGATTCCCTGAATCTCCACCAAGAGATTCAGTCTTTCCCTATAGCACACTGGCTATAGACACATTCCCTGAATCTCCACCAAAAGATTCAGTTCATTCAGTAGCTCGCTGGCGTACTGACTAATTCCCTGTTTCTCCCACTAGAGAAATCAGTCCCTTC